>NW_023996587.1:0-38323 GCF_015586225.1 Lucilia sericata | reverse complement strand
TAACTATAAGAGCTAGAGCAAAAACAATGAAAATCTGTGATCACTTTATTTCCTACCAAAAGTCGATTTTTGAGTGAAAACATAAAAGTCCATTTTCTGGCTAAACTATAAGAGCTAGAGCAAAACAATGAAAATCTGTGATCACTTTTATTTCCTACAAAAGTCGATTTTTTGAGTGAAAACATAAAAGTCCATTTTCTGGCTAAACTATAAGAGCTAGAGCAAAACAATGAAAATCTGTGATCACTTTATTTCCTACAAAATTCGATTTTTTGAGTGAAAACATAAAAGTCCATTTTCTGGCTAAACTATAAGAGCTTGAGCAAAAACATAAAAATCTGTGATCATTCTACTTCCTACCAATAGTCGGTTTTTGAGTGAAAACATAAAAGTCCATTTTCTGGCTAAACTATAAGAGCTAGAGCAAAAACAATGAAAATCTGTGATCACTTTTATTTCCTACCAAAAGTCGATTTTTTGAGTGAAACATAAAAGTCCATTTTCTGGCTAAACTATAAGAGCTAGAGCAAAAACAATGAAAATCTGTGATCATTATTCCTACCAAAAGTCGTTTTTTGAGTGAAAACATAAAAGTCCATTTTCTGGCTAAACTATAAGAGCTAGAGCAAAAACAATGAAAATCTGTGATCACTTTATTTCCTACCAAAAGTCGATTTTTTGAGTGAAAACATAAAAGTCCATTTTCTGGCTAAACTATAAGAGCTAGAGCAAAAACAATGAAAATCTGTGATCATTTATTCCTACCAAATGTCGTTTTTGAGTGAAAACATAAAAGTCCATTTTCTGGCTAAACTATAAGAGCTAGAGCAAAAACAATGAAAATCTGTGATCACTTTTATTTCCTACAAAAGTCGATATTTTCGGTGAAAACATAAAAGTCCATTTTCTGGCTAAACTATAAGAGCTAGAGCAAAAACAGTGAAAATATGTGATCACTTCTACTTCCTACCAAAAGTCGGAGTTTTTCCAGTGAAAACATAAAAGTCCATTTTCTGGCTAAACTATAAGAGCTAGTTAGCTGTGATCACTTCTACTTCCTACCAAAAGTCGAGTTTTTCGAGGAAAACATAAAAGTCCATTTTCTGGCTAAACTATAAGAGCTAGAGGAAAAAACAATGAAAATCTGTGATCACTTTTCTTTCCTACCTAAAATTCGGTTTTTGCAGTGAAAACATAAAAGTCCATTTTCTGGCTAAACTATAAGAGCTAGAGCAAAAACAATGAAAATCTGTGATCACTTCTACTCCCTACCAATAGGTCGATTTTTGAGTGAAAACATAAAAGTCCATTTCTGGCTAAACTATAAGAGCTAGAAGCAAAAACAACTGAAAATCTGTGATCACTTCTACTGCCTACCAAAAGTCGGGGTTTCCAGTGAAAACATAAAAGTCCATTTTCTGGCTAAACTATAAGAGCTAGAGCAAAAACAATGAAAATCTGTGATCACTTCTTACTTCCTACCAAAAGTCGATTTTTGAGTGAAAACATAAAAGTCCATTTTCTGGCTAAACTATAAGAGCTAGAGCAAAAAACAATGAAAATCTGTGATCACTTCTACTTTCCTACCAAAAGTCCGATTTTTTGAGTGAAAACATAAAAGTCCATTTTCTGGCTAAACTATAAGAGCTAGAGCAAAAACAATGAAAATCTGTGATCACTTCTACTTCCTACCAAAAGTCGATTTTTGAGTGAAAACATAAAGGTCCATTTTCTGGCTAAACTATAAGAGCTAGAGCAAAAACAATGAAAATCTGTGATCACTTATATTTCCTACCAAAAGTCGATTTTTGAGTGAAAACATAAAAGTCCATTTTCTGGCTAAACTATAAGAGCTAGAGCAAAAACAATGAAAATCTGTGATCACTTCTACTTCCTACCAAAAGTCGATTTTTTGAGTGAAAACATAAAAGTCCATTTTCTGGCTAAACTATAAGAGCTAGAGCAAAAACAAGTGAAAATCTGTGATCACTTCTACTTCCTACCAAAAGTCGATTTTTGAGTGAAAACATAAAAGTCCATTTTCTGGCTAAACTATAAGAGCTAGAGCAAAAACAATGAAAATCTGTGATCACTTCTACTTCCTACCAAAAGTCGATTTTTTGAGTGAAAACATAAAAGTCCATTTTCTGGCTAAACTATAAGAGCTAGAGCAAAAACAATGAAAATCTGTGATCACTTCTACTTCCTACCAAAAGTCGATTTTTCGATGAAAACATAAAAGTCCATTTCTGGCTAAACTATAAGAGCTAGAGCAAAACAGTGAAAATCTGTGATCACTTCTACTTTCCTACCAAAATTCGATTTTTCAGTGAAAACATAAAAGTCCATTTTCTGGCTAAACTATAAGAGCTAGAGCAAAAACAATGAAAATCTGTGATCACTTCTACTTCCTACCAATAGTCGGTTTTTTCAGTGAAAACATAAGAGTCCATTTTCCTGACTAAACTATAAGAGCTAGAGCAAAACAATGAAAATCTGTGATCACTTCTACTTCCTACCAAAAGTCGATATTTTCGGTGAAAACATAAAGTTCCATTTTCTGGCTAAACTATAAGAGCTAGAGCAAAAACAGTGAAAATCTGTGATCACTTCTACTTCCTACCAAAAGTCGGGATTTTCGAGTGAAAAACATAAAAGTCCATTTCTGGCTAAACTATAAGAGCTAGAGCAAAACAGTTGAAAATCTGTGATCACTTCTACTTCCTACAAAAGTTCGATTTTTCGTGAAAAACATAAAAGTCCCTTTTCTGGCTAAACTATAAGAGCTAGAGCAAAAACAATGAAATCTGTATCACTTTTATTCCTACCAAAATTCGATTTTTTGAGTGAAACATAAAAGTCCATTTTCTGGCTAAACTATAAGAGCTAGAGCAAAACAATGAAAATCTGTGATCACTTCTACTTCCTACCAAATAGTCGATTTTTGAGTGAAAACATAAAAGTCCATTTCTGGCTAAACTATAAGAGCTAGAGCAAAAACAATGAAAATCTGTGATCACTTCTACTTCCTACCAAAAGTCGGTTTTGCAGTGAAAACATAAAGGTCCATTTTCTGGCTAAACTATAAGAGCTAGAGCAAAAACAATGAAAATCTGTGATCACTTTTCTTTCCTACTAAAATTCGGTTTTTGAAGTGAAAACATAAAAGTCCATTTTCTGGCTAAACTATAAGAGCTAGAGCAAAAACAATGAAAATCTGTGATCACTTCTACTACTTCCTACCAATAGTCGGATTTTTCAGTGAAACATAAAAGTCCATTTTCCTGGCTAAACTATAAGAGCTAGACCAAAAACAATGAAAATCTGTGATCACTTCTACTGCCTACCAAAAGTCGGGTTTCAGTGAAAACATAAAAGTCCATTTTCTGGCTAAACTATAAGAGCTAGAGCAAAAACAATGAAAATCTGTGATCATTCTACTTTCCACCAAAAGTCGGTTTTTTAGTGAAAACATAAAGTCCATTTCTGGCTAAACTATAAGAGCTAGAGCAAAAACAATGAAAATCTGTGATCACTTTTATTTCCTACCAAAAGTCGATTTTTTGAGTGAAAACATAAAAGTCCATTTTCTGGCTAAACTATAAGAGCTAGAGCAAAAACAAGTGAAAATCTGTGATCACTTCTACTTCCTACCAAAAGTCGATTTTTGAGTGAAAACATAAAGTCCATTTTCTGGCTAAACTATAAGAGCTAGAGCAAAAACAATGAAAATCTGTGATCACTTCTACTTCCTACCAAAAGTCGATTTTTCGAGTGAAAACTAAAAAGTCCATTTTCTGGCTAAACTATAAGAGCTAGAGCAAAAACAATGAAAATCTGTGATCACTTTATTTCCTACCAAAGTCGATTTTTTTGAGTGAAAACATAAAAGTCCATTTTCTGGCTAAACTATAAGAGCTAGAGCAAAAACAATGAAAATCTGTGATCACTTTTACTTCCTACCAAATAGTCGGTTTTTTCAGTGAAAACATAAAAGTCCATTTTCTGGCTAAACTATAAGAGCTAGAGCAAAAACAATGAAAATCTGTGATCACTTTACTTTCCTACCAAAAGTCGGTTTTTCAGTGAAAACATAAAAGTCCATTTTCTGGCTAAACTATAGAGCTAGAGCAAAAACAATGAAAATCTGTGATCACTTTATTTCCTACCAAAAGTCGATTTTTTGAGTGAAAACATAAAAGTCCATTTTCTGGCTAAACTATAAGAGCTAGAGCAAAAACAATGAAAATCTGTGATCACTTCTACTTTCCTACCAAAAGTCGATTTTTTGAGTGAAAACATAAAAGGTCCATTTTCTGGCTAAACTATAAGAGCTAGAGCAAAACAATGAAAATCTGTGATCACTTCTACTTCCTACCAAAAGTCGATTTTTGAGTGAAAACATAAAAGTCCATTTTCTGGCTAAACTATAAGAGCTAGAGCAAAAACAATGAAAATCTGTGATCACTTTATTTCCTACAAAAGTCGATTTTTTGAGTGAAAACATAAAAGTCCATTTTCTGGCTAAACTATAAGAGCTAGAGCAAAAACAATGAAAATCTGTGATCATTTATTTCCTACCAAATAGTCGTTTTTTGAGTGAAAACAAAAGTCCATTTTCTGGCTAAACTATAAGAGCTAGAGCAAAAACAATGAAAATCTGTGATCACTTTTATTTCCTACAAAAGTCGATTTTTTGAGTGAAAACATAAAAGTCCATTTTCTGGCTAAACTATAAGAGCTAGAGCAAAAACAATGAAAATCTGTGATCACTTTATTTCCTACAAAAGTCGATTTTTTGAGTGAAAACATAAAAGTCCATTTTCTGGCTAAACTATAAGAGCTAGAGCAAAAACAATGAAAATCTGTGATCACTTTTATTTCCTACCAAAGTCGTTTTTTGAGTGAAAACATAAAAGTCCATTTTCTGGCTAAACTATAAGAGCTAGAGCAAAAACAATGAAATCTGTGACACTTTTCTTTCCTACCAAAGTCGGGTTTTCAGTGAAAACATAAAAGTCCCTTTTCTTCTGGCTAAACTATAAAGCTAAAGCAAAAACAACGAAAATCTGTGATCAACTTCTACTTCCTACCAAAAGTCGGGTTTTCCAGTGAAAACATAAAAGTCCATTTTCTGGCTAAACTATAAGAGCTAGAGAAAAAACAATGAAAATCTGTGATCATTCTACTTCCTACCAATAGTCGGTTTTTTCAGTGAAAACATAAAGTCCATTTTCTGGCTAAACTATAAGAACTAAAGCAAAAACAACGAAAATCTGTGATCACTTCTACTTCCTACCAAAAGTCGTGTTTTCGCAGTGAAAACATAAACGTCCATTTTCTGGCTAAACTATAAGAGCTAGAGAAAAAACAATGAAAATCTGTGATCACTTTTAATTTCCTACCAAAAAGTCGATTTTTTGAGTGAAAACATAAAAGTCCATTTCTGGCTAAACTATAAGAGCTAGAGCAAAAAAGTGAAAATCTGTGATCACTTCTACTTCCTACCAAAAGTCGATTTTTTGAGTGAAAACATAAAAGTCCATTTTCTGGCTAAACTATAAGAGCTAGAGCAAAAACAATGAAAATCTGTGATCATTCACTTCCTACCAATAGTCGGTTTTTTCAGTGAAACATAAAGTCCATTATCTGGCTAAACTATAAAAGCTAGAGCAAAAACAATGAAAATCTGTGATCACTTTTTATTTCCTACCAAAAGTCGATTTTTTGAGTGAAAACATAAAAGTCCAATTTTCTGGCTAAACTATAAGAGCTAAAGCAAAAACAACGAAAATCTGTGATCACTTCTACTTCCTACCAAAAGTCGGGTTTTCCAGTGAAAACATAAAAGTCTATTTTCTGGCTAAACTATAAGAGCTAGAGCAAAAACAACGAAAATCTGTGATCACTTCTACTTCCTACCAAAAGTCGGTTTTTCAGTGAAAACATAAAGGTCCATTTTCTGGCTAAACTATAAGAGCTAGAGCAAAAACAATGAAAATCTGTGCTCACTTCTACTTCCTACCAAAAGTCGATATTTTCGGTGAAAACATAAAAGTCCATTTTCTGGCTAAACTATAAGAGCTAGAGCAAAAACAGTGAAAATCTGTGATCACTTCTACCTCCTACCAAAAGTCGGTTTTTCCAGTGAAAACATAAAAGTCCATTTTCAGGCTAAACTATAAGAGCTAGAGCAAAAACAATGAAAATCTGTGATCATTCTACTTCCCACCAAAAGTCGATTTTTTGAGTGAAAACATAAAAGTCCATTTTCTGGATAAACTATAAGAGCTATAGCAAAAACAATGAAAATCTGTGATCACTTTTATTTCCTACCAAAAGTCGATTTTTTGAGTGAAAACATAAAAGTCCATTTTCTGGCTAAACTATAAGAGCTAGAGCAAAAACAGTGAAAATCTGTGATCACTTCTACTTCCTACCAAAAGTCGATTTTTTGAGTGAAAACATAAAGTCCATTTTCTGGCTAAACTATAACGCTTGTATTTATAAAAAAATCTTATTTTGCTTTTAATGCACTCAATAGTTAAAGCACACTTTAGCCTTAAAAACCATTAATAAAATTGTGATATTCATAAACAAATAATAAACGTATATTAACTATTGTGCTGATTTATGTTTAAGTTGGCAGCACTGTACAATATGGCTGTCATTTTATGTGGTAGTGTTGCGTACAATTAGGATAAAATATTCGTTGATTCGGTTTTTTTAATTTCATATTTTTGTTTATAATAGATTTTTGACAATAAAAACAAACTTTTAAGAAAAATATATATATATATATATGGCTTTAATAAATGCCTATTTAGTTCAGATGTATAAATATAACATATAATTTCTAATTATTATTAAAAGTATCCGAATAACGGATATTTTGCGACAAAATATACATCACTATGACACATTTTCTCATTTTTACTTATTTTCCTTGTAATTTTTGATAAATTTTTGCAAATATTGATAAATTTCTTTGATATTTGACTAATTTTAATGCCGGCGAATATATTTTGCATTAGTATAACTCTAATCAATATAATTTACATGGTTAATTACTTTATGGCATTATATTTAACCAACAAACTTTGAAAAAGCCAAATCAAATGATTTTGTCCATCATTTGGTTGACAGACGGGCATTTCCAAATTGCCTAAAAATAGTGCTGGACAATTGGAATATTGTCAAATATTCATGCATTAATCCAATAATGCCTAGATTTGAGTTTTTTCCTCAAAATATAATCGTTTAAAAATTTTCTGGGATTTTATTTACAAATTTGTAAACGTTAAAATTAGAATTTTTAGATTTTATTTTAAAAGAAACCATAATTAGTTTTCGCAATCAACCTAAAATTACCGGAAAAATCTTTATCTGAGAAAAAAATTGTTAAAAATCAACTTATTGTTGGCTTAAAGAAGGGTCGAGCCTACAATAAAATTCTTCTAATTGTCAATGGTTTATTGAAGGTGTTTTAAGCTATTTCACGTTTATAAATACGATTTTTCTGAATTTTGCTTAAAATTGTTTAATAAACCTAAAATAAGTTTTTATAAATACAGCCGTAAGAGTATAGCAAAAACAATGAAAATCTGTGATCACTTTTATTTCCTACCAAAAGTCGATTTTTTGAGTGAAAACATAAAAGTCCATTTTCTGGCTAAACTATAAGAGCTAGAGCAAAAACAACGAAAATCTTTGATCACTTCTACTTCCTACCAAAAGTCGGTTTTTTCAGTGAAGACATAAAAGTCCATTTTCTGGCTAAACTATAAGAAAATCTGTGATCACTTCTACTTCCTACCAAAAGTCGATTTTTTCAGTGAAAACATAAAAGTCTATTTTCTGGCTAAACTATAAGAGCTAGAGCAAAAACAATGAAAGTCTGTGATCACTTTTATTTCCTACCAAAAGTCGATTTTTTGAGTGAAAACTTAAAAGTCCATTTTCTGGCTAAACTATAAGAGCTAGAGCAAAAACAATGAAAATCTGTGATCACTTCTACTTTCTACCAAAAGTCGGTTTTTTTCAGTGAAAATATAAAAGTCCATTTTCCGGCTAAACTATAAGAGCTAGAGAAAAAACAATGAAAATCTGTGATCACTTCTACTTCCTACCCGAAGTCGGTTTTTTGAGTGAAAACATAAAGTCTATTTTCTGGCTAAACTATAAGAGCTAGAGCAAAAGTAAAGAAAATCTGTGATCACTTCTACTTCCTACCAAAAGTCGGTTTTTTCAGTGAAAACATAAAAGTCCATTTTCTGGCTAAACTATAAGAGCTAGAGCAAAAAAACAATGAAAATCTGTGATCACTTCTACTTCCTACCAAAAGTCGGTTTTTTCAGTGAAAATATAAAAGTCCATTTTCTGGCTAAACTATAAGAGATAGAGCAAAAACAATGAAAATCTGTGATCACTTTTCTTTCCTACTAAAATTCGGTTTTTTGGGTGAAAACATAAAAGTCCATTCTCTGAGTGCAAACATAAAAGTCCATTTTCTGGCTAAACTATAAGAGCTAGAGCAAAAACAATGAAAATCTGTGATCACATCTACTTCTCACCCAAAAGTCGGTTTTTTCAGTGAAAACATAAAAGTCCATTTTCTGGCTAAACTATAAGAGCTAGAGCAAAAACAGTGAAAATCTGTGATCACTTCTACTTCCTACCAAAAGTCGATTTTTTGAGTGAAAACATAAAAGTCCATTTTCTGGCTAAACTATAAGAGCTAGAGCAAAAGTAAAGAAAATCTGTGATCACTTCTACTTCCTACCAAAAGTCGGTTTTTTCAGTGAAAACATAAAAGTCCATTTTCTGGCTAAACTATAAGAGCTAGAGCAAAAACAATGAAAATCTGTGATCGCATCTACTTCTCACCCAAAAGTCGGTTTTTTCAGTGAACACATAAAAGTCCATTTTCTGGCTAAACTATAAGAGCTAGAGCAAAAACAATGAAAATCTGTGATCACTTCTACTTCCTACCAAAAGTCGATTTTTTGAGTGAAAACATAAAAGTCCATTTCTGGCTAAACTATAAGAGCTAGAGCAAAAACAATGAAAATCTGTGATCACTTCTACTTTCTACCAAAAGTCGGTTTTTTCAGTGAACACATAAAAGTCCATTTTCTGGCTAAACTATAAGAGCTAGAGCAAAAACAATGAAAATCTGTGATCCCATCTACTTCTCACCCAAAAGTCGGTTTTTTCAGTGAAAACATAAAAGTCCATTTTCTGGCTAAACTATAAGAGCTAGAGCAAAAACAATGAAAATCTGTGATCACTTCTACTTCCTACCAAAAGTCGATTTTTTGAGTGAAAACATAAAAGTCCATTTTCTGACTAAACTATAAGAGCTAAAGCAAAAACAATGAAAATCTGTGATCACTTTTCTTTCCTACTAAAATTCGTTTTTTTGAGTGAAAACATAAAAGTCCATTCTCTGAGTGCAAACATAAAAGTCCATTTTCTGGCTAAACTATAAGAGCTAGAGTAAAAGTAAAGAAAATCTGTGATCACTTCTACTTCCTACCAAAAGTCAATTTTTTGAGTGAAAACATAAAAGTCCATTTTCTGGCAAAACTATAAGAGCTAGAGCAAAAACAATGAAAATCTGTGATCACTTCTACTTCCTACCAAAATTGAGATTTTCCAGTGAAAACATAAAAGTCTATTTTCTGGCTAAACTATAAGAGCTAGAGCAAAAACAATGCAAATCTGTGATCACTTCTACTTCCTACCAAAAGTCGATTTTTTGAGTGAAAACATAAAAGTCCATTTTCTGGCTAAACTATAAGAGCTAGAGCAAAAGTAAAGAAAATCTGTGATCACTTCTACTTCCTACCAAAAGTCGGTTTTTTCAGTGAAAACATAAAAGTCCATTTTCAGGCTAAACTATAAGAGCTAGAGCAAAAACAATGAAAATCTGTGATCACTTCTACTTCCTACCAAAAGTCGGTTTTTTCAGTGAAAATTAGGGATGCCAAACGGGACTGGATTTTACAAATCCCGGGATTCGGGATTTTGAAAATTGCAATCCCGGGATCCCGGGATATTTCGGGATCCCGGGATTTTTCGGGATCCCGGGATTTTTCGGTATTTCGGGATTTTACGGGATTTCGGGATTACATGAATTTAATTATTTTATATATGAAAATCTTTAAATCATCATATTTGTAAAGAAAATTGTTTAATTTTGTGGAAATTTAACAGACAGAAGATATATTTAAATTAAAACAATCCAATTAATTCCAATTTTTAAATAAAAACTTTCAGAATTGCATAATTTCTGAAACTTTTTAAATACATACTTACTTCCTAAATAAAAATTAATATCAAGTTCCGAAATTAGACATAAGCTCTTTTTAAAACCTCATACTGTTCCATGTGAACTAATAATTATAACAGATACCAATTCAATTATTCGAACATCAATTTAGAACCTATTCTTTGAAAAATATTTGGAATTTTACTCAAAATACATATTAGTTTTGGAACATATTATAATATTCGTAGTATTAATTTAAAATTTTAGGTGCATTCAGAACAAGGTAATTTACCTTTACCGGTATCATTCAGATTTGTAGAAAGTTAGAAATGTAAAATCCTCTAGTATTGAAAAATAAAGTTTGTATTCGACTGTGCCGAAATTAAATACCCACCATCAAAATATTGTAATGTATTGATATTAATATCAGCATCAATGTGATTTTCAGAGGAGGTCCAATTAGGTTTTTTTGTGTCAATTTTGGTCCAAATTTGCAGCCCAAATAGAATGAGTCTTCTAACTCGTGTTTTCAGCTTACAGACACAGAATGTGTATACTTTTTGGGTCGGTCTACGACCAACATTGCAATGTGCTAACAAGTAAAAAGTTATAGTTGGGCGAAGCCTACCATATAATACCCTACACCAGTTATACAAATAAAATGTGATTTATTGTTCATAATAAAGCATCTAAGTTGAATTGTACCTTGCCTCAGATATAATTTAGCTATTTTTTGTTGAATAAAATTGTGTACATTTACATAAGTCATATTTCGAAGGGGGCTTTGCATAGGGGCTAGGGTCAAATGAGGCCGCATCATCAAAAAATACATCAGGGTCATGAAGGCTAGTATAGAACTTGGTTTTGCAGCTTTTTGTCGAGTTACGAGTATATTGAACATAATTATGAACTTAAAAACCCTATTTGGGGGGTTCAGTTGTATGGGGGCTAGGTCAAATATTGGACCGATGTTATCCATTTTCAATAGGATCCGTCTCTAGTACAATAGAAGATCATGCAAAATTTCATTGAATTATCTTCAAAATTGCTGTAGTTTGATTACAAGGTTTACACGGACGGACGGACATAGCTAAATCGACTCAGAAAATGATTCTGAGCCGATTGGTATACTTTAAGGTATAGGACCAATATTATTGTGTGTAACAAACATCAGCACAAACCCAATATACCCTCCCCACTAAAGTGGTGTAAGGTATAAAAACGAAGTGAATAAATAAATTTATATGTGCTATGTGTATGGACTCATACCACTTTAAAAAATAAAAGGTTCAAATATGTATAAAATTAGCTCTGCGGAATTTTGTTTTACATGAGTCAAAAATAAAAGAGGATCGTAATTTTCAAATTAATGAAAATTATGGCTCAAAAAAAGAAAATAAAAACAGTTTTTTGAAACAAATCCTAATCCCGAAAAAATCCCGGGATTTATTTTCCAAATCCCGGGATTCGGGATTTGCCAATCCCGAAAAATCCCGGGATTTTCGGGATCGGGATTTCGGGATTGGCATCCCTAGTGAAAATATAAAAGTCCATTTTCTGGCTAAACTATAACAGATAGAGCAAATTCAATGAAAATCTGTGATCACTTTTCTTTCCTACTAAAATTCGGTTTTTTGAGTGAAAACATAAAAGTCCATTCTCTATAAGAGCTAGAGCAAAAACAATGAAAATCTGTGATCACATCTACTTCTCACCCAAAAGTCGGTTTTTTCAGTGAAAACATAAAAGTCCATTTTCTGGCTAAACTATAAGAGCTAGAGCAAAAACAATGAAAATCTGTGATCACTTCTACTTCCTACCAAAAGTCGGTTTTTTCAGTGAAAACATAAAAGTCCATTTTCTGGCTAAACTATAAGAGCTAGAGCAAAAACAATGAATATCTGTGATCCCATCTACTTCTCACCCAAAAGTCGGTTTTTTCAGTGAAAACATAAAAGTCCATTCTCTGGCTAAACTATAAGAGCTAGAGCACAAACAATGAAAATCTGTGATCACATCTACTTCTCAACAAAAGTCGGTTTTTTCAGTGAAAACATAAAAGTCCATTTTCTGGCTAAACTATAAGAGCTTGAGCAAAAACAATGAAAATCTGTGATCACTTCTACTTCCTACCAAAAGTCGGTTTTTTCAGTGAAAACATAAAGGTCCATTTTCTGGCTAAACTATAAGAGCTAGAGCAAAAACAATGAAAATCTGTGATCACATCTACTTCCCACCAAAAGTCGGTTTTTTCAGTGAAAACATAAAAGTCCATTTTCTGGCTGAACTATAAGAGCTAGAGCAAAAACAATGAAAATCTGTGATCACTTCTACTTCCCACCAGAAGTCGGTTTTTTCAGTGAAAACATAAAAGTCCATTTTTTGGCTAAACTATAAGAGCTAGAGCAAAAACAATGAAAATCTGTGATCACATCTACTTCTCAACAAAAGTCGGTTTTTTCAGTGAAAACATAAAAGTCCATTTTCTGGCTAAACTATAAGAGCTAGAGCAAAAACAATGAAAATCTGTGATCACTTCTACTTCCTACCAAAAGTCGGTTTCTTCAGTGAAAATATAAAAGTCCATTTTCTGGCTAAACTATAACAGATAGAGCAAATTCAATGAAAATCTGTGATCACTTTTCTTTCCTACTAAAATTCGGTTTTTTGAGTGAAAACATAAAAGTCCATTCTCTATAAGAGCTAGAGCAAAAACAATGAAAATCTGTGATCACATCTACTTCTCACCCAAAAGTCGGTTTTTTCAGTGAAAACATAAAAGTCCATTTTCTGGCTAAACTATAAGAGCTAGAGCAAAAACAATGAAAATCTGTGATCACTTCTACTTCCTACTAAAAGTCGGTTTTTTCAGTGAAAACATAAAAGTCCATTTTCTGGCAAAACTATAAGAGCTAGAGCAAAAACAATGAAAATCTGTGATCACATCTACTTCCCACCAAAAGTCGGTTTTTTTAGTGAAAACATAAAAGTCCATTTTCTGGCTAAACTATAAGAGCTTGAGCAAAAACAAAACTTCCTACTAAAAGTCGGTTTTTTCAGTGAAAACATAAAAGTCCATTTTCTGGCTAAACTATAAGAGCTAGAGCAAAAACAATGAAAATCTGTGATCACTTCTACTTCCTACTAAAAGTCGGTTTTTTCAGTGAAAACATAAAAGTCCATTTTCTGGCTAAATTATAAGAGCTAGAGCAAAAACAATGAATATCTGTGATCCCATCTACTTCTCACCCAAAAGTCGGTTTTTTGAGTGAAAACATAAAAGTCCATTCTCTGGCTAAACTATAAGAGCTAGAGCACAAACAATGAAAATCTGTGATCACATCTACTTCTCAACAAAAGTCGGTTTTTTCAGTGAAAACATAAAAGTCCATTTTCTGGCTAAACTATAAGAGCTTGAGCAAAAACAATGAAAATCTGTGATCACTTCTACTTCCTACCAAAAGTCGGTTTTTTCACTGAAAACATAAAGGTCCATTTTCTGGCTAAACTATAAGAGCTAGAGCAAAAACAATGAAAATCTGTGATCACTTCTACTTCCCACCAGAAGTCGGTTTTTTCAGTGAAAACATAAAAGTCCATTTTTTGGCTAAACTATAAGAGCTAGAGCAAAAACAATGAAAATCTGTGATCACATCTACTTCTCAACAAAAGTCGGTTTTTTCAGTGAAAACATAAAAGTCCATTTTCTGGCTAAACTATAAGAGCTAGAGCAAAAACAATGAAAATCTGTGATCATTTCTACTTCCTACCAAAAGTCGGTTTTTTCAGTGAAAACATAAAAGTCCATTTTCTGGCTAAACTATAAGAGCTTGAGCAAAAACTATGAAAATCTGTGATCACTTCTACTTCCCACCAGAAGTCGGTTTTTTCAGTGAAAACATAAAAGTCCATTTTTTGGCTAAACTATAAGAGCTAGAGCAAAAACAATGAAAATCTGTGATCACATCTACTTCTCAACAAAAGTCGGTTTTTTCAGTGAAAACATAAAAGTCCATTTTCTGTCTAAACTATAAGAGCTAGAGCAAAAACAATGAAAATCTGTGATCACTTCTACTTCCTACTAAAAGTCGGTTTTTTCAGTGAAAACATAAAAGTCCATTTTCTGGCTAAACTATAAGAGCTTGAGCAAAAACTATGAAAATCTGTGATCACTTCTACTTCCCACCAGAAGTCGGTTTTTTCAGTGAAAACATAAAAGTCCATTTTTTGGCTAAACTATAAGAGCTAGAGCAAAAACAATGAAAATCTGTGATCACATCTACTTCTCAACAAAAGTCGGTTTTTTCAGTGAAAACATAAAAGTCCATTTTCTGTCTAAACTATAAGAGCTAGAGCAAAAACAATGAAAATCTGTGATCACTTCTACTTCCTACAAGAAGTCGGTTTTTTCAGTGAAAACATAAAAGTCCATTTTCTGGCTAAACTATAAGAGCTAGAGCAAAAACAATGAAAATCTGTGATCACTTCTACTTCCTACTAAAAGTCGGTTTTTTCAGTGAAAACATAAAAGTCCATTTTCTGGCTAAACTATAAGAGCTTGAGCAAAAACAAAACTTCCTACTAAAAGTCGGTTTTTTCAGTGAAAACATAAAAGTCCATTTTCTGGTTAAACTATAAGAGCTAGAGCAAAAACTATGAAAATCTGTGATCACTTCTACTTCCCACCAGAAGTCGGTTTTTTCAGTGAAAACATAAAAGTCCATTTTTTGGCTAAACTATAAGAGCTAGAGCAAAAACAATGAAAATCTGTGATCACATCTACTTCTCAACAAAAGTCGGTTTTTTCAGTGAAAACATAAAAGTCCATTTTCTGGCTAAACTATAAGAGCTAGAGCAAAAACAATGAAAATCTGTGATCATTTCTACTTCCTACCAAAAGTCGGTTTTTTCAGTGAAAACATAAAAGTCCATTTTCTGTCTAAACTATAAGAGCTAGAGCAAAAACAATGAAAATCTGTGTTCACTTCTACTTCCTACAAGAAGTCGGTTTTTTCAGTGAAAACATAAAAGTCCATTTTCTGGCTAAACTATAAGAGCTAGAGCAAAAACAATGAAAATCTGTGATCACTTCTACTTCCTACTAAAAGTCGGTTTTTTCAGTGAAAACATAAAAGTCCATTTTCTGGCAAAACTATAAGAGCTAGAGCAAAAACAATGAAAATCTGTGATCACATCTACTTCCCACCAAAAGTCGGTTTTTTTAGTGAAAACATAAAAGTCCATTTTCTGGCTAAACTATAAGAGCTTGAGCAAAAACAAAACTTCCTACTAAAAGTCGTTTTTTTCAGTGAAAACATAAAAGTCCATTTTCTGGCTAAACTATAAGAGCTAGAGCAAAAACAATGAAAATCTGTGATCACTTCTACTTCCTACTAAAAGTCGGTTTTTTCAGTGAAAACATAAAAGTCCATTTTCTGGCTAAACTATAAGAGCTAGAGCAAAAACAATGAAAATCTGTGATCACATCTACTTCCCACCAAAAGTCGGTTTTTTTAGTGAAAACATAAAAGTCCATTTTCTGGCTGAACTATAAGAGCTAGAGCAAAAACAATGAAAATCTATGATCACTTCTACTTCCAACCAAAAGTCGGTTTTTTCAGTGAAAACATAAGTCGGTTTTTTCAGTGAGAACATAAAAGTCCATTTTCTGGCTAAACTATAAGAGCTAGAGCAAAAACAATGAAAACCTGTGATCACTTCTACTTCCCACCAAAAGTCGGTTTTTTTCAGTGAAAACATAAAAAAAGTCCATTTTCTGGCTAAACTATAAGAGCTAGAGCAAAGACAATGAGTGAAAACATAAAAGTCCATTTTCTGGTTAAACTATAAGAGCTAGAGCAAAAACAATGAAAATCTATGATCGCTTCTACTTCCTACCAAAAGTCGGGTTTTTCAGTGAAAACATAAAAGTCCATTTTCTGGCTAAACTATAAGAGCTAGAGCAAAAACAATAAAAATCTTTGAGTGAAAACATAAAAGTCCATTTTCTGGCTAAACTATAAGAGCTAGAGCAAAGACAATGAGTGAAAACATAAAAGTCCATTTTCTGGCTAAACTGTAAGAGCTAGAGCAAAAACAATGAAAATCTATGATCACTTCTACTTCCTACCAAAAGTCGGTTTTTTCAGTGAAAACATAAAAGTCCATTTTCTGGCTAAACTATAAGAGCTAGAGCAAAAACAATGAAAATCTGTGATCATTCTACTTCCTACCAACAGTCGGTTTTTTGAGTGAAAATATAAAAGTCCATTTTCTGGCTAAACTATAAGAGCTAGAGCAAAAACAACGAAAATCTGTGATCACTTCTACTTCCAACCAAAAGTCGGTTTTTCAGTGAAAACATAAGTCGGTTTTTTCAGTGAGAACATAAAAGTCCATTTTCTGGCTAAACTATAAGAGCTAGAGCAAAAGTAAAGAAAATCTGTGATCACTTCTACTTCCTACCAAAAGTCGGTTTTTTCAGTGAAAACATAAAAGTCCATTTTCAGGCTAAACTATAAGAGCTAGAGCAAAAACAATGAAAATCTGTGATCACTTCTACTTCCTACCAAAAGTCGGTTTTTTCAGTGAAAATATAAAAGTCTATTTTCTGGCTAAACTATAAGAGCTAGAGCAAAAACAATGAAAATCTGTGATCACTTCTACTTCCTACCAAAAGTCGGTTTTTTCAGTGAAGATATAAAAGTCCATTTTCTGGCTAAACTATAAGAGATAGATCAAATTCAATGAAAATCTGTGATCACTTTTCTTTCCTACTAAAATTCGGTTTTTTGAGTGAAAACATAAAAGTCCATTCTCTATAAGAGCTAGAGCAAAAACAATGAAAATCTGTGATCACATCTACTTCTCACCCAAAAGTCGGTTTTTTCAGTGAAAACATAAAAGTCCATTTTCTGGCTAAACTATAAGAGCTAGAGCAAAAACAATGAAAATCTGTGATCACTTCTACTTCCTACCAAAAGTCGGTTTTTTCAGTGAAAACATAAAAGTCCATTTTCTGGCTAAACTATAAGAGCTAGAGCAAAAGTAAAGAAAATCTGTGATCACTTCTACTTCCTACCAAAAGTCGGTTTTTTCAGTGAAAACATAAAGGTCCATTTTCAGGCTAAACTATAAGAGCTAGAGCAAAAACAATGAAAATCTGTGATCACTTCTACTTCCTACCAAAAGTCGGTTTTTTCAGTGAAAATATAAAAGTCTATTTTCTGGCTAAACTATAAGAGCTAGAGCAAAAACAATGAAAATCTGTGATCACTTCTACTTCCTACCAAAAGTCGGTTTTTTCAGTGAAAATATAAAAGTCCATTTTCTGGCTAAACTATAACAGATAGAGCAAATTCAATGAAAATCTGTGATCACCTTTCTTTCCTACTAAAATTCGGTTTTTTGAGTGAAAACATAAAAGTCCATTCTCTATAAGAGCTAGAGCAAAAACTATGAAAATCTGTGATCACATCTACTTCTCACCCAAAAGTCGGTTTTTTCAGTGAAAACATAAAAGTCCATTTTCTGGCTAAACTATAAGAGCTAGAGCAAAAACAATGAAAATCTGTGATCACTTCTACTTCCTACCAAAAGTCGGTTTTTTTAGTGAAAACATAAAAGTCCATTTTCTGGCTAAACTATAAGAGCTAGAGCAAAAACAATGAATATCTGTGATCCCATCTACTTCTCACCCAAAAGTCGGATTTTTGAGTGAAAACATAAAAGTCCATTCTCTGGCTAAACTATAAGAGCTAGAGCACAAACAATGAAAATCTGTGAGCACATCTACTTCTCAACAAAAGTCGGTTTTTTCAGTGAAAACATAAAAGTCCATTTTCTGGCTAAACTATAAGAGCTTGAGCAAAAACAATGAAAATCTGTGATCACTTCTACTTCCTACCAAAAGTCGGTTTTTTCAGTGAAAACATAAAGGTCCATTTTCTGGCTAAACTATAAGAGCTAGAGCAAAAACAATGAAAATCTGTGATCACATCTACTTCCCACCAAAAGTCGGTTTTTTCAGTGAAAACATAAAAGTCCATTTTCTGGCTGAACTATAAGAGCTAGAGCAAAAACAATGAAAATCTGTGATCACTTCTACTTCCCACCAGAAGTCGGTTTTTTCAGTGAAAACATAAAAGTCCATTTTTTGGCTAAACTATAAGAGCTAGAGCAAAAACAATGAAAATCTGTGATCACATCTACTTCTCAACAAAAGTCGGTTTTTTCAGTGAAAACATAAAAGTCCATTTTCTGGCTAAACTATAAGAGCTAGAGCAAAAACAATGAAAATCTGTGATCATTTCTACTTCCTACCAAAAGTCGGTTTTTTCAGTGAAAACATAAAAGTCCATTTTCTGTCTAAACTATAAGAGCTAGAGCAAAAACAATGAAAATCTGTGTTCACTTCTACTTCCTACAAGAAGTCGGTTTTTTCAGTGAAAACATAAAAGTCCATTTTCTGGCTAAACTATAAGAGCTAGAGCAAAAACAATGAAAATCTGTGATCACTTCTACTTCCTACTAAAAGTCGGTTTTTTCAGTGAAAACATAAAAGTCCATTTTCTGGCAAAACTATAAGAGCTTGAGCAAAAACAATGAAAATCTGTGATCACATCTACTTCCCACCAAAAGTCGGTTTTTTTAGTGAAAACATAAAAGTCCATTTTCTGGCTAAACTATAAGAGCTTGAGCAAAAACAAAACTTCCTACTAAAAGTCGGTTTTTTCAGTGAAAACATAAAAGTCCATTTTCTGGCTAAACTATAAGAGCTAGAGCAAAAACAATGAAAATCTGTGATCACTTCTACTTCCTACTAAAAGTCGGTTTTTTCAGTGAAAACATAAAAGTCCATTTTCTGGCTAAACTATAAGAGCTAGAGCAAAAACAATGAAAATCTGTGATCACATCTACTTCCCACCAAAAGTCGGTTTTTTTAGTGAAAACATAAAAGTCCATTTTCTGGCTGAACTATAAGAGCTAGAGCAAAAACAATGAAAATCTATGATCACTTCTACTTCCAACCAAAAGTCGGTTTTTTCAGTGAAAACATAAAAGTCCATTTTCTGGCTAAACTATAAGAGCTAGAGCAAAAACAATGAAAATCTGTGATCACTTCTACTTCCTACTAAAAGTCGGTTTTTTCAGTGAAAACATAAAAGTCCATTTTCTGGCTAAACTATAAGAGCTAGAGCAAAAACAATGAAAATCTATGATCACTTCTACTTCCCACCAAAAGTCGGTTTTTTTTCAGTGAAAACATAAAAAAAGTCCATTTTCTGGCTAAACTATAAGAGCTAGAGCAAAGACAATGAGTGAAAACATAAAAGTCCATTTTCTGGTTAAACTATAAGAGCTAGAGCAAAAACAATGAAAATCTATGATCACTTCTACTTCCTACCAAAAGTCGGGTTTTTCAGTGAAAACATAAAAGTCCATTTTCTGGCTAAACTATAAGAGCTAGAGCAAAAACAATAAAAATCTTTGAGTGAAAACATAAAAGTCCATTTTCTGGCTAAACTATAAGAGCTAGAGCAAAGACAATGAGTGAAAACATAAAAGTCCATTTTCTGGCTAAACTGTAAGAGCTAGAGCAAAAACAATGAAAATCTATGATCACTTCTACTTCCTACCAAAAGTCGGTTTTTTCAGTGAAAACATAAAAGTCCATTTTCTGGCTAAACTATAAGAGCTAGAGCAAAAACAATGAAAATCTGTGATCATTCTACTTCCTACCAACAGTCGGTTTTTTGAGTGAAAATATAAAGTCCATTTTCTGGCTAAACTATAAGAGCTAGAGCAAAAACAACGAAAATCTGTGATCACTTCTACTTCCAACCAAAAGTCGGTTTTTTCAGTGAAAACATAAGTCGGTTTTTTCAGTGAGAACATAAAAGTCCATTTTCTGGCTAAACTATAAGAGCTAGAGCAAAAACAATGAAACCTGTGATCACTTCTACTTCCCACCAAAAGTCGGTTTTTTTCAGTGAAAACATAAAAAAAGTCCATTTTCTGGCTAAACTATAAGAGCTAGAGCAAAGACAATGAGTGAAAACATAAAAGTCCATTTTCTGGCTAAACCATAAGAGCTAGAGCAAAAACAATGAAAATCTGTGATCACTTCTACTTCTTACCAAAAGTCGATTTTTTTCAGTGAAAACATAAACGTCCATTTTCTGGCTAAACTATAAGAGCTAGAGCAAAAACAATGAAAATCTGTGATCATTCTACTTCCTACCAACAGTCGGTTTTTTGAGTGAAAATATAAAAGTCTATTTTCTGGCTAAACTATAAGAGCTAGAGCAAAAACAACGAAAATCTGTGATCACTTCTACTTCCAACCAAAAGTCGGATTTTTTCAGTGAAAACATAAGTCGGTTTTTTCAGTGAAAACATAAAAGTCCATTTTCTGGCTAAACTATAAGAGCTAGAGCAAAAACAATGAAAATCTGTGATCACTTCTACTTCCTACTAAAAGTCGTTTTTTTCAGTGAAAAAGTCCATTTTCTGGCTAAACTATAAGCGCTAGAGCAAAAACAATGAAAATCTGTGATCACTTCTACTTCTCACCACAAGTCGGTTTTTTCAGTGAAAACATAAAATTCCTTTTTTTGGCTAAACTATAAGAGCTAGAGCAAAAGTAAAGAAAATCTGTGATCACTTCTACTTCCTACCAAAAGTCGATTTTTTCAGTGAAAACATTAAAGTCCATTTTCTGGCTAGACTATAAGAGCTAGAGCAAAAACAATGAAAATCTGTGATCACTTCTACTTCCTACCAAAAATCGATTTTTTCAGTGAAAACATTAAAGTCCATTTTCTGGCTAAACTATAAGAGCTAGAGCAAAAACAATGAAAATCTGTGATCACTTTTCTTTCCCACTAAAATTCGGTTTTTTTCAGTGAAAACAATGAAAATCTGTGATCATTTCTACTTTCTACCAAAGGTCGATTTTTTGAGTGAAAACATAAAACTATAAGAGCTAGAGCAAAAACAATTAAAATCTGTGATCACTTCTACGTGAAAAAGTAGTTTATTTACTCACACAAAATAAACTATTGGTATATTAGTTTGGAATTCGAGTACTAAGGCCTATATAGGACCAAATTCGATTATATTGTTTGGTACTTTTTGATTGCACAATTTTTCTGGAACAAATGAATGCAGCTTTGAATTGTTTGAGTTTTATCTGTGATATATAGATTTAAATTAATTTTGTAAACTTAATTCTCAAACAAGTTAGAGTGCTATATTCGGCTGAGCCGAATCTTAAATACCCTCCACCAGCTACTTTTATATTAATACTTTTCTAATTGATCAAATATATGTAGAAATAAGTTTTCTCATGTCTTAAATAGAAAAAATCCCAAATTTAAACAGCTTAAATCTATTACAATTCCAAGATTTATTGAACATTACAAACGCCATTTTCTTTACATTTTAATGGATATCTTAATTTATATGGATATCTTAATTTAGTAATGAGTTATGTGCGTTTAAGTGATTTTCGGGAGGGGACCTTGTATGGGAGCCATGACCAATTATGGACCGATCGGAAAAAAATTTCTCAGTAATATTTCTGTGCATATAAGCAATACTTATACAAACTTTTATATGGATATCTTACTTTAGTAATAAGTTATTCACGTTTAAGTGATTTTCAGGAGGGGACCTTGTATGGGAGTTGTCACCAATTATGGACCGATCGGAAAAAACTTTCATAGTAATATTTCTATATATAAGAGCAATACTTGCACCAAATTTTATATGGATATCTTCATTTACTAATGAGTTATGTGGTTTTAAATGAATTTCGGGAAGGGACCTTGTATGGGAGCTATGACCAATTATGGACCGATCGGAAAATAATTTAAGAATAATATTTCTGTGCATATGAGAAATACTTATTCCAAATTTTATATGGATATCTTTATTTAGTAATGAGTTATGCGCGTTTAAGTGATTTTCGGGAGGGGACCTTGTATGGGAGCTATGTCCAATTATGGTCCGATCCAGAAAATTTTTTCTCTGAATGAATTCAATTGACATAAGATTTTAATTTGTAAAATTTTGTGAAGATATCGATATTGTGACGGAAGTTATTTACAAAAAAAACATTTTCCGGGATTATGTACTTTTGTATGGGAGGTATATGAAATTGTGGACCGATTCTGGCAATTTTCAGCAGGAGTCAAGATCTTGTGCAGAAACGAATGTTTGCTGACTTTCATGAAATTATCTTGCATAGTTTTCGAGAAAATTACATCAGAATGTGTAAAAAATGCTTATTCTTTTCGAGGTTGTTTTAAATTTTGATTCATAACTTTTCCCGGTGTGAACGGAGTTTGCTCATTTTCAATACCAAATTGCTTAGGACAACAATGAATATTTTCGGTGAATTTGGTTTACTTCCTTTGCTTAGTTTTAACGTGAGCGTGTTTTAGGCAGACAGACAGACGGACAGACGGACATAGCTAAATCGACTCAGAATTTTATAAAGACCCAGAATATATATACTTTGTTGGGTCTCAGATGAATATTTCTTGGTGTTACACACGGAATGACAAAGTTATATATACCCTCTATCACCACTGGTGGAGGGTATAAAAAGTATATTTCTAAGCGAAAAGGGGAAAAATTGCACTATTTTTATACCCTCCACCACCATCAGTGGTGATAGAGGGTATATATAAGTTTGTCATTCCGTGTGTAACACCTAGAAATATTCACCTGAGACCTAACAAAGTATATATATTCTTGATCCTTATGAAATTCTGAGTCGATTTAGCTATGTCCGTCTGTCCGTCTGTCTGTCTGTCTGTCTGGTTAAAACACGCTCACGTTAAAACTAAGCAAAAGAAATTAGCAAAATTCACTAAGAATATTCATTATTGTCCTAAGCAGTTTGGTATTGAAAATCAGCAAAATCGGTTCACAACGTAAAAAGTTATAAGTCAAAATTTCAGACTACCTCGAAAAAAATTACGGTTTTTTCATAATTCTTTTGAAGTTTTCTCGGAAACTACCAAAGATATTTCGATGAATTTTGTCATACATTATTTTTTCAGGGCAGTAATCAATTATGTTCAAAATCTTTACAATCGATCCAATATTTCCCATAGCCCCCATACAAAGGTATATATTCCCGGAAATTAGTTTATCGTTAATAATTCCCTCAAATATATCGGTATCAACACAAAATTTTGTACATGCAAATATAATATGAACAGAAATCATACTATCAACGCAGATCTCAGTCGGTCCACAATTGGTCATAGCTCTCATATAAGGTCCACTTCCGAAAATCACCTAAACGCACATATTTCTTTGATGAGTAAAGCTATTGTGATAAAAGTCGAGTTAAATATGTTTTGTACACATACAAATCATTCTACCAAATTTTTTACGGATCGGTCCATTATTGGTCATAGCTCCCATATAAGGCCCACTTCCGAAAATCAGTTAAAAGCTCATATATCATTGTCAAACAAAGCTATCTTGATAAAATTCGACACAAATATGTTTAGTCTAAATATGAATCACTCTACGAAATTTTTTCCGGATAGGCCAATAATTGGTCATAGCTCCCATATAAGGTCCACTTCCGAAAATCACTTAAACGCATATATTTCAATGAATTATAAAGCTATTGGGATAAAATTCGACACAAATATGTTTTGTATACATACAAATCATTTTACAATTTTTTTTACGGATCGGTCCATTATTGGTCAAAGCTCCCATATAAGGCCCACTTCCGAAAATCACTTAAAAACACATATTTCATTGTCAAATAAAGCTATCGTGATAAAATTCGACATAAATAGATTTTGTCTAAATATGAATTACTCTACTAAATTTTTTCCGAATAGGCCCATAATTGGTCATAGCTCCCATATAAGGTCCACTTCCGAAAATCACTTAAACGCATATATTTCATTGAATTCTAAAGTTATCGGGATGAAATTCGACAAAAATATGTTTTTTGTACATTAAAATCATTCTACCAAATTTTTTACGGATCGGTTCATTATTGGTCATAGCTCCCATATAAGGCCCACTTCCGAAAATCACTTAAAAGCACATATTTCATTGTCAAATAAAGCTATCTTGATAAAATTCGACACAAATATGTTTTGTCTTTATATGAGTCACTTTACGAAATTTTTTCCGGATAGGCTCATAATAGGTCATAGCCCCAATATAAGGTCCACTTCCGAAAATCAATTAAACGAATATATTTCATTAATTCTAAAGCTATAAGGATAAAATTCGACTTGAATATGTAATGTGTATATATAAATCATTCTACCATTTTTTCCCCGGATCGGTCCATTATTGGTGATAGCTCCCATATAAGTCCCACTTCCGAAAATTACTTAATCGCACATATTTCATTAAATACAGATATTTTGATAAAATTCGACACAAATATGTATTGTCTTTATATGAATCACTCTACGAAATTTTTTCCGGATAGGCTCCCATAGAGGGTCCACATACGAAAATCACTTAAACGCATATATTTCTTTGAATAATAAGGATATCGGGATGAAGTACGACTTGAATATGTTTTGTGAGCATATAAATCATTCTACCAAATTTTTTCCGGATTGATCCATATATTGTAGTAGCTCCTATATAAGGTCCACTTCAAAAAAATCACTTAAACGCACATATTTCATTATCAAATAAAGGTATCTTGATAAAATTCGACACAAATATGTTTTGTGTAAGGTCATAGCTCCTATACATATAAAGTCCACTTCTGAAAATCACCTAAACGCAAATATTTCATTAATTAATAAATCTATTGTAGTAATCATTATACTAAATTTTTTCTTTATCGGTTGATAATTGGTCACAACTCCCATATAAGGTCCATTTCCGAAAATTACTCAAATGCACTTGATAATCAAAGTTATCGGGATAAAATTCGACATAAATGTTTATTTTGTATACATAAATCATTCTACGGATTTTTTTTTCTTCCGGATCGGTCCATAGGTTGTCTTAGCTCCCATATGAGGTATACTTCTGAAAATCACTTAATTCGTAATTTAATGATTATATCTGGATAAAAATTAAAATGAGTATGTTCTGTGTACAGATATATCATTATATTAAAATGTTTTCAAACTGGCCTATTAATATACATACATATTTCTCGACATAATTAAAATTAGTTTGACATATGCATAAATGTTAGTACCCTCAATAAGGAAACAAAAATTTCGCCAAGTTATCTAAAAATTAGATAGTTAAATGGGTCTCAATGAAAAGTAGCTTGCTGGTGGAGGGTATTTAAGATTCGGCAGAGCCGAATATAGCACTCTAACTTGTTATTAGTACTTTCCACTAAGGTAGAATTTATTCCACTTTTGGTACTTTTTCTTTCTTCAAATGATATTCTTTGTATGTTCTATAATATGAATTCAAAACACATGATTATTAAACATACACGGTTCTCATTGAATAAGATTCTTTAAGAGATAACTTTTTAATAACTTTTTTTATCTCATAAATAGTACTTTTTGAATTTTCTAAAATATACAACCTAGGAACATAAATTTGAACATACATGGTCTTGACTGAATAATATTCTGTAAGTGGGAACTCTTTGGTACTTTTCCATTATTCAAATGGTACCTTTTGGATTCTCTATAATGGTTAACCGAAACATATGGCACACGGTATTTATAAAATTTGTAAAATTAAAAAATTTTTAATCAATTTTAATTTTCTACAAAAGTAATCAAAATTCTTTATGTATTTAATTTTGACGATGGTAGCGAAGCACCCAGGATATGCTAGTAACTTATAAAAGAGAACATTTGGGTACTTTTTCGTTCATCAATTGGTACATTTTAGACAAATTATTGAACTTAAAAACATAAAATTAAATAAACAAGGTTCTAAAAATCTGTAAGATATTTATTTTTTGAATTTTCTATAATATAGAACCAAAGAACATGGAAATAAAACTACACAGTCTGACAATCTATAAGAGATAATTTTTTTGTACTTTTTCTTTCATAAAATTGTTGATCCTTTTATACTTTTGTAATCTAAATTTTATTTTAATTTAACTTCGAATAGGCTAGTATTTAAATAAAACACATATCATAACAACGGAGGACACTTTAAGCTTGTTTTAAAATCATCCGAATCTGATTTTCCGATTTTCTCCATCACATCAGCAATTTGAGATATCGTTTTCTCAAGTCTGCAAAACGTCATTTTTGGACCATTTCGAGACTTGAAGATATGTCAAAAAATGAAGATGTGGGATTTTATGCAGGATCGACCTTCATAATTAGTTAGTTAGTTAGTTAGTTAGTAGTTAGTTAGTTAGTTAGTTAGTTAGTTAGTTAGTTAGTTAGTTAGTTAGTTAGTTAGTTAGTTAGTTAGTTAGTTAGTTAGTTAGTTAGTTAGTTAGTTAGTTAGTTAGTTAGTTAGTAGTTTCGTTCGTTCGTTGTTCGTTGTTCGTTCGTTCGTTCGTTATCTTCGTTCGTTCGTTCGTTCGTTCGTTAGTTTCGTTCGTTCGTTCGTTTGTTCGTTCGTTCGTTTCGTTCGTTCGTTCGTTCGTTCGTTCGTTAGTTAGTTCGTTCGTTCGTTCGTTCGTTCGTTCGTTCGTTCGTTCGTTTCGTTCGTTCGTTGTTCGTTCGTTCGTTTCGTTCGTTTCGTTCGTTCGTTCTTTCGTTCGTTAGTTCGTTTTTCGTTTCGTTCGTTCGTTCGTTTGTTCGTTTTTGTTCGTTCGTTCTTCGGTTCGTTGTTCGTTAGTTCGTTCGTTCGCTCGTTCGCTAGTTCGTTCGTTAGTTAGTTAGCTCTAGTTCGTTATTCGTTAGTTGTTTTTAGTTCGTTCGTAGTTAGTTCGTTAGTTCGTTAGTTAGTTCGTTAGTTCGTTAGTTCTTAGTTTTCGTTCGTTAGTTCGTAGTTCGTTTCGTTCGTTCGTTCGTTCGTTGTTAGTAGTTCGTTCTTCGTTCGTTCTTTCGTTAGTTCGTTCGTTTCGTTCGTTAGTTCGTTTCGTTCTTCGTTCGTTCTTTTCGTTCGTTCGTTTCGTTCGTTCGTTAGTTCGTTTCGTTCGTTCGTTCGTTCGTTTTCGTTCTTTCGTTTCGTTCGTTCGTTCGTTCGTTCGTTCGTTCGTTCGTTCGTTCGTTCGTCTTCGTTTTCGTTAGTTCGTTCGTTCGTTCGTTCTTCGTTCGTTCGTTTTCGTTTCGTTTCGTTCGTTGTTCGTTCGTTCGTTGTTCGTTCGTTCGTTCGTTCGTTTCGTTCGTTCGTTCGTTCTCGTTCGTTCGTTCGTTCGTTTTCGTTCGTTCGTTCGTTCGTTCGTTCGTTCTTCGTTCGTTTTCGTTCGTTCGTTCGTTCGTTCGTTTCGTTCGTTCTTCGTTTCGTTCGTTCGTTTCGTTCGTTCGTTTCGTTCGTTCGTTCGTTCGTTCGTCTAGTTTCGTTCGTTGTTCGTTCGTTCGTTCGTTCGTTCGTTCGTTCGTTCGTTCGTTCGTTCGTTCGTTCGTTCGTTCGTTCGTTCGTTCGTTCGTTCGTTCTTCGTTCGTTCGTTTTTCGTTCGTTCGCTTCGTTCGTTCGTTCGTTCGTTCGTTCGTTCGTTCGTTCGTTCGTTCGTTCGTTCGTTCGTTCGTTTAGTTCGTTCGTTCGTTTTGTTCGTTTCGTTCGTTCGTTGTTCGTTCGTTCGTTCGTTCGTTCGTTCGTTTCGTTCGTTCGTTCGTTCGTTCGTTCGTTTCGTTCGTTTCGTTCTCGTTCGTTCGTCAGTTCGTTCGTTCGTTCGTTCGTTCCGTTCGTTTCGTTCGTTCGTTTCGTTCGTTCTTTCGTTCGTTCGTTCGTTCGTTCGTTCGTTCGTTCGTTTTTCGTTCGTTCGTTTCGTTCGTTCGTTTTCGTTTTTTCGTTCGTTCGTTCGTTCGTTCTTCGTTCGTTCGTTTCGTTCGTTCGTTCGTTCGTTCGTTCGTTCGTTTTTTTTCGTTCGTTTTCGTTTCTCTTCTTTTCTTTCGTTGTTCTGTTGTTAGTTAGTCGTTAGCCCCCCCGTTTCTCTTCCTGTTTATTTTCTTACATTTCCCTTACACTTGAATTTGTAACATTTTCAAATGAAGTCCACTATTTCATATTATGTTAGCATGTGTGTGTTCGGATTTCTACTGGCGCAAGAAAATATGATGAATTTTGACACTTTAGATGAGTGCACATTAAGTCACTTTTGGCTCTAAGAAACTTCTAAAGGATTAAAATCGTTTTGAGTTGGTACACACAAAAAAATAAAGTGAAAAACAACTACAAAACAAATGTACTGATTTTCATCTACACACGCACACATTTTTAGCCACAACTTAAAACTTGGCCTATACACATTCATGTGCACATGGTAAACTGTCATGTGAAAAGTTTTCAAGAAAATGTTTTGCACCGTTTGCCTGACTACCAGAAAGTAGTGTTTGTGTGTGTGTGTGGTCCACATACGCCACATACATGTGCAGATAACCATTTAAATATTTAATACAAACACCTTTTTGCAAATAAAAAGTTTTTTCACACTCATACTCCGGTACTTTTCGGTTTACTTTTTGGAAAGACCGTGGATGTTATAGACTTGAGTTGTTTTCTTTTTAATCACACACTTAAACAGACATACATACATGCATATATATGAGAGCTTGTGAAGATTTTGTTTGGTAGGTAAAGAAAATCACTTTAGTCATTGAAGTAAATCCCCCCAACAAACAAATGAAAACTTTTACCAAAAATGTATTTTTGGTGAGAAGTGTTTAAATACAAGTAAATCTTAAAGGAAAAACTTTTCATTTTTATGATCATTTGTTTTGACTGTAGTGTTGGAGCAATGAAGTCCTTTGGCGTTAAACTCTTACATAGTCATACATTTACGGAAGAAGTCCACTAATATCACATATGTACATAAATATGTATGTATGTATGTGGTTATGTGATGTGATATCAACATATAACTTTAGAGACATCTTAATTTCTTTAAGATAAATCAAATGAAACATTATGACAATTGTTTTTAAGGTTTAAGGGAGTCAGGATTTAATTTAAGTTTTCTTTCAGTACGGATCCCACATTAAAACGACATGCAGTGAAATTGAAGAAAATAACCGCTTACCTAGTCTATAGTCTAGTCTATAGTCTAGTCTATAGTCTAGTCTATAGTCTAGTCTATAGTCTAGTCTATAGTCTAGTCTATAGTCTAGTCTATAGTCTAGTCTATAGTCTAGTCTATAGTCTAGTCTATAGTCTAGTCTATAGTCTAGTCTAGTCTAGTCTATAGTCTAGTCTATAGTCTAGTCTATAGTCTAGTCTATAGTCTAGTCTATAGTCTAGTCAATAGTCTAGTCTATAGTCTAGTCTATAGTCTAGTCTATAGTCTAGTCTATAGTCTAGTCTATAGTCTAGTCTATAGTCTAGTCTATAGTCTAGTCTAGTCTAGTCTATAGTCTAGTCTATAGTCTAGTCTATAGTCTAGTCTATAGTCTAGTCCTATAGTCTAGTCTATAGTCTAGTCTATAGTCTAGTCTAGCTAGTCTATAGTCTAGTCTATAGTCTAGTCTAAGTCTAGTCATAGTCTGTCTATAGTCTAGTCTATAGTCTAGTCTATAGTCTATAGTTAGTCTATAGTCTAGTCTATAGTCTAGTCTATAGTCTAGTCTATAGTCTAGTCTATAGTCTAGTCTATAGTCTAGTCTATAGTCTAGTCTATAGTCTAGTCTATAGTCTAGTCTATAGTCTAGTCTAGTCTAGTCTAGTCCTAGTCTATAGTCTAGTCTAAAGTCTAGTCTAGTCTAAGTCTTAACTAGTTTTTTTAGATTTATAGTTTCACAATTTCGGATAAAGCATAGTTCCTTCCTGAAAAATTTTAATTTTATGGAGACTTGTTATTGTGAATATTTCTGCCTTGGCTTATATAACTTCTAATTGAATAAAAAGTTTGAGAAGTAGGCGTATGATAGATAAAATAAACTATCGCAATTAAATATTCCATATACGCCGTGTATTATTTTCATCAATATGAAAGACTTTTTGTAGAGTTTTTCAAATGTCTTAGTTTTATAATATTTCAGATAAAGATAGCACCTTCCAGAAATTTTGTAATCTGTTCCAGCCACTCTAGAGTTAATAAAATTTTTATAAAATTTCAATACCTTTTTTTATAACTTCATATACTAAAAATCTATTTGTTATTGTTACTTGTTGTTTATTTCTTGTTTTTTACAACTCACTTAACTTTTTGTTAGAAAAATAAAGATGAATCTTCCTTAAACCTTAACAAAAAAGGAAATTATTTTACATGTAATAAACTTTTATGCCAGAACAATACAAATAAATGTTTGTGTTTCTTTTTCGGTCCATGAATGCAGTACGATTTTGTTAAAGAGGGAGCAAAAAAAATAAACTAGATTATGTATAAAAATAAATGAAATATACATATTTAGTAAAAATATAAAATTTTCAAATGAAAACTTATTTCGTTTTAGATTTTTTTTTTTTATTTTTAATATTTCTCCTTTTTTATATCTCGGCACACATGTAAATATTTAAATGAAAGCACACACACTTTGATATGAAATGAAAGTAATCGGTCAAGCTCGACTTTATAATGCTCTTCAATGATATAAAGTAATATTGGGAACTAGAATTTATATGGGATATAATTGTCAATGATTTTTGGATTCGGCCTTGATGCAAAAGGTCAGTGAAATCGTTTAATTTACATGACGGAAGAACAGTCACATCAAGATTGCCAAATCACCATACCCACTATAATGTTGTAGTGCTATAAATACATATTTATTTGTTTGCAACAATTGTTACTTATTCATACGAGTATGAATATTCAAATATCCCTGTATATGCGAGTTGGTTTTCGGTTTTTGCATAAAACTTCTTATAATCGCATCGTATATGGTAGAAAGTGTGTATGTAGAGATGAATGCATATGTGTAGCAGTGTATGTTTGTAAATGTGCAACCTCTTGAAGATAATAATAATTTAGTGTTGTTGAAATGACTTTTGACCATCATCTACAATTGATATTATTAGCCTGAATATAATCATACTTATAGTTACTCTTATAAATACACACAGATAAATATACAAATATGTATAAATACAAAGAAAACTAACTAACACTTCTTACTCGGTATTGTATGAATCTATAGTAAGGGGGTCCTCAATGGTATGAAATTTAAGAGAACTGCGCCTTCATAGATGGGAGGATTCAAAAAATTCGCATCGAAGCCCACATTTTGTTTCTCGGTTAAGTTGGTCCGGATCGAAATTATCAAAAATCCTCTTGCTAACTAACTAACTAACTAACTAACTAACTAACTACTAACTAACTAACTAACTAACTAACTAACTACTAACTAACTAACTAACTAACTAACTAACTAACTAACTAACTAACTACTAACTAACTAACTAACTAACTAACTAACTAACTAACTAACTAACTAACTAACTAACTAACTAACTAACTACTAACTAACTAACTACTAACTAACTAACTAACTAACTAACTAACTAACTAACTAACTAACTAACTAACTAACTAACTAACTAACTAACTAACTAACTAACTAACTAACTAACTAACTAACTAACTAACTAACTAACTAACTAACTAACTAACTAACTAACTAACTAACTACACTAACTAACTAACTACTAACTAACTAACTAACTAACTAACTAACTAACTAACTAACTAACTAACTAACTAACTAACTAACTAACTAACTAACTAACTAACTAACTAACTAAACTACTAACTAACTAACTAACTAACTAACTAACTAACTACTAACTAACTAACTAACTAACTAACTAACTAACTAACTAACTACTAACTAACTAACTAACTAACTAACTAACTACTAACTACTAACTAACTAACTAACTAACTAACTACTAACTAACTAACTAACTAACTAACTAACTAACTAACTAACTAACTAACTAACTAACTAACTAACTAACTAACTAACTAACTAACTACTAACTACTAACTAACTAACTAACTAACTAACTAACTAACTAACTAACTAACTAACTAACTAACTAACTAACTAACTACTAACTAACTAACTAACTAACTAACTAACTAACTAACTAACTAACTAACTACTAACTAACTAACTAACTAACTAACTAACTAACTAACTAACTAACTAACTAACTAACTAACTAACTAACTAACTAACTAACTAACTAACTAACTAACTAACTAACTAACTAACTAACTACTAACTAACTAACTAACTAACTAACTAACTAACTAACTACTAACTAACTACTAACTAACTAACTACTAACTAACTAACTAACTAACTACTAACTAACTAACTAACTAACTAACTAACTAACTAACTAACTAACTAACTAACTAACTAACTAACTAACTAACTAACTAACTAACTAACTAACTAACTAACTAACTACTACTAACTAACTAACTAACTAACTAACTACTAACTAACTAACTAACTACTACTAACTAACTAACTAACTAACTAACTAACTAACTAACTACTAACTAACTAACTAACTAACTAACTAACTAACTAACTAACTAACTAACTAACTAACTAACTAACTAACTAACTAACTAACTAACTAACTAACTAACTAACTAACTACTAACTAACTACTAACTAACTAACTAACTAACTAACTAACTAACTAACTACTAACTAACTAACTAACTAACTAACTAACTAACTACTAACTAACTAACTAACTAACTAACTACTAACTAACTAACTAACTAACTAACTAACTAACTACTAACTAACTAACTAACTAACTAACTAACTAACTAACTAACTAACTAACTAACTAACTAACTAACTAACTAACTAACTAACTAACTAACTAACTAACTAACTAACTAACTAACTAACTAACTAACTAACTAACTAACTAACTAACTAACTAACTAACTAACTAACTAACTAACTAACTAACTAACTAACTAACTAACTAACTAACTAACTAAACTAACTAACTAACTAACTAACTAACTAACTAACTAACTAACTAACTAACTAACTAACTAACTAACTAACTAACTAACTAACTAACTAACTAACTAACTAACTAACTAACTAACTAACTAACTAACTAACTAACTAACTAACTAACTAACTAACTAACTAACTAACTAACTAACTAACTAACTAACTAACTAACTAACTAACTAACTAACTAACTAACTAACTAACTAACTAACTAACTAACTAACTAACTAACTAACTAACTAACTAACTAACTAACTAACTAACTAACTAACTACTAACTAACTAACTAACTAACTAACTAACTAACTAACTAACTAACTAACTAACTAACTAACTAACTAACTAACTAACTAACTAACTAACTAACTAACTAACTAACTAACTAACTAACTAACTAACTAACTAACTAACTAACTAACTAACTAACTAACTAACTAACTAACTAACTAACTAACTAACTAACTAACTAACTAACTAACTAACTAACTAACTAACTAACTAACTACTACTAACTAACTAACTAACTACTAACTAACTACTAACTAACTAACTAACTAACTAACTAACTACTAACAACTAACTAACTACTACTAACTAACTAACTAACTACTACTAACTAACTAACTACTACTAACTAACTAACTAACTAACTACTAACTAACTAACTAACTAACTAACTACTAACTAACTAACTACTAACTAACTACTACTAACTAACTAACTAACTACTAACTAACTAACTAACTACTAACTAACTAAAAACTAAAAAACGAACTAACTAACTACTAACTACTAACTAACTAACTAACTAACTAACTAACTAACTAACTAACTACTAACTACTACTAACTAACTAACTAACTAACTAACTACTACTAACTAACTACTAACTAACTACTAACTAACTAACGAACTAACTAACTACCTAACTAACTAACTAACTAACTAATAACTAACTAACTAACTAACTAGAAATCATCGCTGATCACTTTTCATTTCAGAGATTAAATTTTTTAAATATATTTTCACAACAATTCTAAACAAAATAAAATACATTTTTAAAATGTAAAACAAATCTCCCTAATAAATATAAATATTCGAAATTTCAGATACTATATTTTACAGTGGGTAAAATTTATACCATCTTGCTGGAAATCAACCGCTTAAATCAAGCCAAATTTGGAAACCTATGCTCTAAATAAGAGCGGACGGGTTAAGGTCTGAAGAATCAGACAAAACGTTCTTTATAACTACTACTTTTTATTCCTCAAAATTTTCAGTTAAAGGTCGGGACACCGTAAATACAGAGCTTGACGCTAATTTGTCAGGTTGTCATAATATACCAATGCAATGCTTCAATGTATTGCACCACTATATAAATATTTCTCTAATCATTCCCACTGTGCTTTAATGCTTACAAAACCTATACTTGCATACTTTTCTACTTTATGAGCTTAAAATATTTTTTTCTACACATTTTCTCAAATGAACGTAAAATATATTTAAATATATATTTGTTTTCTTTTTATTACTATGGATTTCATTATATTATTTGCAACAATTGTTTGAGAATTGTTTGTTTAGCAAAGTCAAGAAAAAATTTGTTTCTGCAAATCATGAACTCAAAGAATTCTGGGGAATTTTTTTAATAAAATTTAAATTTTGTTTTTACATACCCTTTGAATTTTATAATTTACAAATTTATAGTATTTCGGCGTATTTTACTATCTACCTTGGATGTAGTTGGGACGGCTTCAACAATATTCCGATTTAAAAGACTAGATACAGTTGTGATCAAATTTGTTTCAATCTATGTATATGTAGTAAGATAGTTGCGGAAGAAGAAGTGTTAGAACTTGATAATACTGGTTAAAGATTAACGGGACTAGCTCACGCCAGATCAAGGTCTATTGAGATAGTCAGACATGCACTCAAGTTAATGAAGTAACATTGGAAGCGTTCATGCTTAGCGTTGAATCCATAAACTTATGAGTTTCTAATCTCATACGACATAATCGGTCATAACACAATTATGGTTTCACTTATTGGATTGAACTGTAGAAGACATAGGCCTATGAGATTCTAAACGGTCATAACACATTTACTTATGGGTTCTACTGGTAAATAGATTAATATCACATCGAACTTAAGGTAGCTATTACATCGAAAACATAAGGTAGTTCTATCAACCTTAAGTTTTCGGGTTACGATACTCGTGTATAGATTTATTATATTTATGAAAAATATGTACCATTTAACGTTGGACCACATAATTAACACATGATTACTTCAGACTAACCCAAAACTACTCTTATGTAAAAAAAATTATTGAAGTACATATACATCTATAAAATGGTCCTACGTAATTTAGGCTATGGACCATGTTATTTTCAAAGACAACGATTACATACGTAGATATCATGATAACATGGTCTGGCATGATTAAAGCCGTAGAGAACTTGTGTTGTGATGGCGGGTAAAGCTGCTATTGTTCTGTGTTTTAAACGATATAAATACATTTTGATGAACTGCTGGATGTCGTTGGAATTCCGGGAAAAGTAGTGTCTCAGGTGTCTTGGCATTGTGAGACTGGAGGTAGGTTGGTCTGTATGATTCTTCTCAACATGGTGATGATTTAGCATCTTTGATAACCCCGAAGATCGTGTACCTCCCTAAAGTTACTCCTTTTCGCCTTGTCTATGTCGGGTGCTCTATAAATTGACGAGCAAATTAGTTCTAGCGCCGTTTAAGGTCGGAATGGTGTTTCTGTTGAGGAATATCGCGACTCATCATGTTTGGCAGGGTTCGACCGAGACTGACTTTGGACCATAGCTTGCTGGATCCGGTGCTGAGGTTATATGTTTTTAAATGATTTAATTACTTTTCCCGCAATTTTGCTGATCTCCCTGGTTGAGTTGTTGTATTCTGGGATCGCTGGGGTTGGTTCGTCGGTTGGTAAACTCTCTGAAGTCATACAGTCTGAAATTTCAGAGGCGATAAAGTCCATAGATCTGAATAGTTTAACAGACCAGCATCTAGGAGGAATTTGGTGTATGGTCGATAGCCTACAGTTAAGCTGTTGACAGGCGGAAAGTACACGTTGTACTGCCTAGTTTCGGCAACACCTAACTTAACAGCAATCCCTTTGGGTATGGGTTGTTGTGATTGGTCTGGCACGGACCAATAGAATACGGATTTTAAAAGGGATGGTCTGCGTCTTCAAAGAAAAAAGAAGAATAGGAAATACACAAGTGTAAAGTCGGTGTAGCTGAGTTAACAATCCTCGGATGTTGTTCGATGAGCTCCGAGTGATTCCGATGCGAATAATCGATTGTTGGGGGAACGTACGGGGAAGGGGATCAACACTTTGAATATCGGTCGGCTAAATGCTAATTATGAGAAAAGTGATGGCTTCGCTTGCTAAACGAGGTCTTTGCCTATTAAAGAATTAAAAAGTGATGTAATAATTGACAAAAACTAGATTTTCTGTAAGAGGGGTTATATGAGGTCAATTATGGACCGATCCTCAATGAATTTTCTGAAGGCAGCTATGGTAAAGTATGAGCTGATGTTATTCACAATTTTACGGAATAAGTTTTGGATGCATTAAGTTTTCGATTTAGTACATAATTATTTGCATATTACAGATCTAGTGCCATTTCTCTATTAGGCCCCTTATTTATCCTTGTGTATCTATTTTATATTAATTTTTTCCCATCCAACACCCATAAATCTACTCCAGATAACAAAATTATATTACTTTCCATATTATATATTTGTTTTCCTAATAAAAGAATTCATAGCTGCTCCTAAATCATTGACTAATCTCTTTTCCTTAAAGAAAATTGTCCTGTTTTCTTCTTACACTGCAGCTTATCATTCCGCAGCTTTAGGAAGCACACAAAACTGAAGCGTATTTTCTCAAGTTATCAAACTGAATGTTTTAAAGCAATTTTTTATTGCATATTTTCAAAAACAAAATGAATATTCAAACTCATAGAATAATTAAAAACGTTTTGAAGACATTTGTAGTGAGAGGAAAGAGAAGAAAAGTATTCCATACTTTCATGCTCATAAACTATGCGCTTTTTTAAGAAGAAGAAAGAAGTATTTATTACATTAATAGTTCGACGATAATCCTTTTTGCTTGTGATAAAGCTGAAAAAAGTCCACGACAAACAAACAAATAAAGATGCTAGCATTTGGAGCCGACAATTAAGCACTTTTTAACTAGCTACAACTACTCTGCTTGCCTAATCTGTCTTCTATACGCTATTTATACATTCATTCAAGGATACAATATAAAAGTATGGAAGTATGTAATAATTATGGTGGCAATTGTAAGATGCTTCAACTGCAAAACCAGTGTTGCCAATCTCACGATTTCCCTTCAGATCTGACGTCTCTGAAATGGCAATTGCGGGAAAAAGTGCGTTTTAGCGGTTAACGGAAAATTTAGAGATTTTTAACCAACGTTTGGAGATTGGCATTTTCCCAATCATTTGAAATAATTAAAAATGTCTAATCTTAAGTCTAGCATAGCATAGTCTAGTCTATAGTCTAGTCTATAGTCTAGTCTATAGTCTAGTCTATAGTCTAGTCTATAGTCTAGTCTATAGTCTAGTCTATAGTCTAGTCTATAGTCTAGTCTATAGTCTAGTCTATAGTCTAGTCTATAGTCTAGTCTATAGTCTAGTCTATAGTCTAGTCTATAGTCTAGTCTATAGTCTAGTCTATAGTCTAGTCTATAGTCTAGTCTATAGTCTAGTCTATAGTCTAGTCTATAGTCTAGTCTATAGTCTAGTCTATAGTCTAGTCTATAGTCTAGTCTATAGTCTAGTCTATAGTCTAGTCTATAGTCTAGTCTATAGTCTAGTCTATAGTCTAGTCTATAGTCTAGTCTATAGTCTAGTCTATAGTCTAGTCTATAGTCTAGTCTATAGTCTAGTCTATAGTCTAGTCTATAGTCTAGTCTATAGTCTAGTCTATAGTCTAGTCTATAGTC
>NW_023996586.1:0-38143 GCF_015586225.1 Lucilia sericata | reverse complement strand
AAGGATAATAATAATGAATAGCACACAAACGTGTGAGTGTTTGTTTTACACAAGTATGAGAAACAATACATATAGAAGAAACGTTAAATCCTTAAGACTATTACTTTTTTTTCTGATAGATGGATGAATAGAGTTGGACGCATTCATAATAAAATCCGCTTGTAAACATACTCGCCTGATAGTGTGTTTTTATACGAATTTTCAATTTCTTTATATATTTTTTTTCGTTTGTTAGTTTATGCCTTTATATTGTCGAGTGAAAGATTTCTTCGTTTTACAAAAGTTTTTTTCTTATGGATTTTTATTGATAAAATAAACTTTTTCCATTTTCCTTTTCAGTTTTCTGTATCATTTTATATGAATTCACTCTCGTTGTACCCTACACCATACGAAATAATAATTCTAATACAAAATAAACGAATGCTCTAAGAATATTTTCCTTCATCGATTGCTTTAAATGGATTATTTCACCTAGATCCCATAAATTCTTCATCGAAAAAATTTCTTCACAATTGGTTCTAGATTTGCTCAAGCCGCTTTTCATTATATAAACTGTCATAGGGTATCACGTATACTGGCTTGACCAACTATACATTATTACTTGTTTTTAATATCCTATGAATGTATTAGTTCACAGCGAGTGTGTATGTGTGACATTTTTTATAGGGACATAAGATTTATGTCTTTTAAGTTTATAGGATTTTGATGATGCCACAACTACTATCACTAGAAGTACTAATGCCTTCACAACACGGTGCTACAACTCACATGATTTCTCATTTATTTTATGTCTGTATTATTTTATGTTTATGTATAGTTTATCTATGTACATACATATGTATGTGTTTTTTCTGATTAAACTTGAAATACAGTGATATGACAAGTTTTGTATAAATTGTATTTCTTATAAAGATAAATTATTGTGACTTTTTTAAAGATAAAATCATCAAGGTCTATTAAAGACGCATTGCGAAACTGAGTAATTTGCTTTAGTACCATAACAGAGTATATTTAAATTAGAGAAATTAATATACACAGTTCTAGTTCAGTTCCAGTTCAGTCCCAGTTCAGTTCTAGTTCAGTTCTAGTTCAGTTCTAGTTCAGTTCTAGTTCAGTTCTAGTTCAGTTCTAGTTCAGTTCTAGTTCAGTTCTAGTTCAGTTCTAGTTCAGTTCTAGTTCAGTTCTAGTTCAGTTCTAGTTGTCTTATTCTAGTTCAGTTCTAGTTCAGTTCTAGTTCAGTTCTAGTTCAGTTCTAGTTCAGTTCTAGTTCAGTTCTAGTTCAGTTCTAGTTCAGTTCTAGTTCAGTTCTAGTTCAGTTCTAGTTCAGTTCTAGTTCAGTTCTAGTTCAGTTCTAGTTCAGTTCTAGTTCAGTTCTAGTTCAGTTCTAGTTCAGTTCTAGTTCAGTTCTAGTTCAGTTCTAGTTCAGTTCTAGTTCAGTTCTAGTTCAGTTCTAGTTCAGTTCTAGTTCAGTTCTAGTTCAGTTCTAGTTCAGTTCTAGTTCAGTTCTAGTTCAGTTCTAGTTCAGTTCTAGTTCAGTTCTAGTTCAGTTCTAGTTCAGTTCAGTTCAGTTCTAGTTCAGTTCTAGTTCAGTTCTAGTTCAGTTCTAGTTCAGTTCGTTCAGTTCTAGTTCAGTTCTAGTTCAGTTCTAGTTCAGTTCTAGTTCAGTTCTAGTTCAGTTCTAGTTCAGTTCTAGTTCAGTTCTAGTTCAGTTCTAGTTCAGTTCTAGTTCAGTCTAGTTCAGTTCTAGTTCAGTTCTAGTTCGTTCTAGTTCAGTTCTAGTTCAGTTCTAGTTCAGTTCTAGTTCAGTTCTAGTTCAGTTCTAGTTCAGTTCTAGTTCAGTTCTAGTTCAGTTCTAGTTCAGTTCTAGTTCAGTTCTAGTTCAGTTCTAGTTCAGTTCTAGTTCAGTTCTAGTTCAGTTCTAGTTCAGTTCTAGTTCAGTTCTAGTTCAGTTCTAGTTCAGTTCTAGTTCAGTTCTAGTTCAGTTCTAGTTCAGTTCTAGTTCAGTTCTAGTTCAGTTCTAGTTCAGTTCTAGTTCAGTTCTAGTTCAGTTCTAGTTCAGTTCTAGTTCAGTTCTAGTTCAGTTCTAGTTCAGTTCTAGTTCAGTTCTAGTTCAGTTCTAGTTCAGTTCTAGTTCAGTTCTAGTTCAGTTCTAGTTCAGTTCTAGTTCAGTTCTAGTTTAGTTCTAGTTCAGTTCTAGTTCAGTTCTAGTTCAGTTCTAGTTCAGTTCTAGTTCAGTTCTAGTTCAGTTCTAGTTCAGTTCTAGTTCAGTTCTAGTTCAGTTCTAGTTCAGTTTAGTTCAGTTCTAGTTCAGTTCTAGTTCAGTTCTAGTTCAGTTCTAGTTCAGTTCTAGTTCAGTTCTAGTTCAGTTCTAGTTCAGTTCTAGTTCAGTTCTAGTTCAGTTCTAGTTCAGTTCTAGTTCAGTTCTAGTTCAGTTCTAGTTCAGTTCTAGTTCAGTTCTAGTTCAGTTCTAGTTCAGTTCTAGTTCAGTTCTAGTTCAGTTCTAGTTCAGTTCTAGTTCAGTTCTAGTTCAGTTCTAGTTCAGTTCTAGTTCAGTTCTAGTTCAGTTCTAGTTCAGTTCTAGTTCAGTTCTAGTTCAGTTCTAGTTCAGTTCTAGTTCAGTTCTAGTTCAGTTCTAGTTCAGTTCTAGTTCAGTTCTAGTTCAGTTCTAGTTCAGTTCTAGTTCAGTTCTAGTTCAGTTCTAGTTCAGTTCTAGTTCAGTTCTAGTTCAGTTCTAGTTCAGTTCTAGTTCAGTTCTAGTTCAGTTCTAGTTCAGTTCTAGTTCAGTTCTAGTTCAGTTCTAGTTCAGTTCTAGTTCAGTTCTAGTTCATCTAGTTCAGTTCTAGTTCAGTTCTAGTTCAGTTCTAGTTCAGTTCTAGTTCAGTTCTAGTTCAGTTCTAGTTCAGTTCTAGTTCAGTTCTAGTTCAGTTCTAGTTCAGTTCTAGTTCAGTTCTAGTTCAGTTCTAGTTCAGTTCTAGTTCAGTTCTAGTTCAGTTCTAGTTCAGTTCTAGTTCAGTTCTAGTTCAGTTCTAGTTCAGTTCTAGTTCAGTTCTAGTTCAGTTCTAGTTCAGTTCTAGTTCAGTTCTAGTTCAGTTCTAGTTCAGTTCTAGTTCAGTTCTAGTTCAGTTCTAGTTCAGTTCTAGTTCAGTTCTAGTTCAGTTCTAGTTCAGTTCTAGTTCAGTTCTAGTTCAGTTCTAGTTCAGTTCTAGTTCAGTTCTAGTTCAGTTCTAGTTCAGTTCTAGTTCAGTTCTAGTTCAGTTCTAGTTCAGTTCTAGTTCAGTTCTAGTTCAGTTCTAGTTCAGTTCTAGTTCAGTTCTAGTTCAGTTCTAGTTCAGTTCTAGTTAGTTCTAGTTCAGTTCTAGTTCAGTTCTAGTTCAGTTCTAGTTCAGTTCTAGTTCAGTTCTAGTTCAGTTCTAGTTCAGTTCTAGTTCAGTTCTAGTTCAGTTCAGTTCAGTCTAGTTCAGTTCAGTTCAGTTCTAGTTCAGTTCTAGTTCAGTTCTAGTTCAGTTCTAGTTCAGTTCTAGTTCAGTTCTAGTTCAGTTCTAGTTCAGTTCTAGTTCAGTTCTAGTTCAGTTCTAGTTCAGTTCTAGTTCAGTTCTAGTTCAGTTCTAGTTCAGTTCTAGTTCAGTTCTAGTTCAGTTCTAGTTCAGTTCTAGTTCAGTTCTAGTTCAGTTCTAGTTCAGTTCTAGTTCAGTTCTAGTTCAGTTCTAGTTCAGTTCTAGTTCAGTTCTAGTTCAGTTCTAGTTCAGTTCTAGTTCAGTTCTAGTTCAGTTCTAGTTCAGTTCTAGTTCAGTTCTAGTTCAGTTCTAGTTCAGTTCTAGTTCAGTTCTAGTTCAGTTCTAGTTCAGTTCTAGTTCAGTTCTAGTTCAGTTCTAGTTCAGTTCTAGTTCAGTTCTAGTTCAGTTCTAGTTCAGTTCTAGTTCAGTTCTAGTTCAGTTTAGTTCAGTTCTAGTTCAGTTCTAGTTCAGTTCTAGTTCAGTTCTAGTTCAGTTCTAGTTCAGTTCTAGTTCAGTTCTAGTTCAGTTCTAGTTCAGTTCTAGTTCAGTTCTAGTTCAGTTCTAGTTCAGTTCTAGTTCAGTTCTAGTTCAGTTCTAGTTCAGTTCTAGTTCAGTTCTAGTTCAGTTCTAGTTCAGTTCTAGTTCAGTTCTAGTTCAGTTCTAGTTCAGTTCTAGTTCAGTTCTAGTTCAGTTCTAGTTCAGTTCTAGTTCAGTTCTAGTTCAGTTCTAGTTCAGTTCTAGTTCAGTTCTAGTTCAGTTCTAGTTCAGTTCTAGTTAGTTCTAGTTCAGTTCTAGTTCAGTTCTAGTTCAGTTCTAGTTCAGTTCTAGTTCAGTTCTAGTTCAGTTCTAGTTCAGTTCATGTTCAGTTCTAGTTCAGTTCTAGTTCAGTTCTAGTTCAGTTCTAGTTCAGTTCTAGTTCAGTTCTAGTTCAGTTCTAGTTCAGTTCTAGTTCAGTTCTAGTTCAGTTCTAGTTCAGTTCTAGTTCAGTTCTAGTTCAGTTCTAGTTCAGTTCTAGTTCAGTTCTAGTTCAGTTCTAGTTCAGTTCTGTTCTGCCCTAGTTCAGTTCAGTTCAGTTGAACAGTTGAATACTCATTGCGAACACAACAGTATTATTACGCTCTCTAAAATAAACAATTAAAACAGCTTTAAAAGTGCAAATTAAAAATAAAACAATATCTATAAAAATCCTCACAATTTGTCTAATATTGCTGTGGAAAAAAATTATTAAAAATACTTTATAAACAAAGTGAATTTCATATAAAAACTTTTTTTTGAAAATTGAAAAGACCCAAAATAAACACAAAAACTAAAATATATACAAAATAATTAAAGTAAGAGTATAAATATGAGTCAAGCAGTTCTCTGTAAACAATGTAATAAAGAAATAACAACAACAAATTATGTTAAATGTTACAATTGCAACTCAAATTTTCATTTTTCACCTTGCTCCCCCCTTTCCGAAAGCACATATCTATCAATGTACCGTGAGAGAAAAACTTCATGGAAGTGTCATTTATGCAAACCGCGAAGCCGCTCTCCAAATACTTTATACCAATCACTTGTTTCGATGAAAGCAACAACATGAAACAAGCCCGAACCGATGACGATGATAATAATGTTGAGAATGATCCACCGAAAAAATTTAAAGAGATAGTGTCGTTGACCTCGTTAGATATAAAATTGAACTCTTTTGATGCTAGACTATGCTCTGTACAATCAGACTTGAAGGAAGGCATGAAAGAGGTGATGAAAACGGTCGATCAACTAGCAACTAATGTCAATGCATCCAAGACTGAAATGAAAGAGGAAATTCAATTCGCACTCTCTTCGATATCAAATGCACTTGCTACCTTAGTTGATCAAGTAAAGGAGATAAATGAGATGAACATTAAAAGAGACACTCGAATCACTGCCAACGAAACGCGTAAACAAATTGGAACAACAAATGATCAAAACAACATAGAAATAAAAAACATACAAAACAAAGAAATCTCTGAATATGAAGTGGTTAAGGCAATTGGTACAACAATTAACATTGAAATAAAGGAAGAAGATATAGCCAATGCATATCGCATTAAAAACAAAATAAAGTCATTGTCGAATTTTCTACACTGAGCAAAAAAACTGCATTCATGAGTAAAATTACTGGACATAGAGTCGACGCAAAAATAATAAACAAAAATGATCAGGATAATACTGCCAACAAATTTATAATATAAACGATGAATTGACGTTTCATAACCGCCAACTCCTTTGGCAAGCTAAAACCAAAGCAAAGGAGGCAAATTGGAAGTTTGTTTGGATTCGTAACGGCAATATCTTTGCACGTAAAAACGAAAACTCGCCCCTATTTACCATAAAAAATGCTGCAGATCTTGAAACTATTAATAATACAATTTAAAATAATATTATTATACACTTTTAGTTTCTTTAATATAAAATAAATAAAAATGAATAATATCGAAAAACAAACCTTAAACAATTTCAATCTAATTAATAACAAGCTTTTAAGTTATCCCGCATCATTAATATACATGAACATTCGGTCACTAAGATTAAATTTCGCAACTTTCCTCATAGCAATAAAAAATATAATAAATAAAATTAAATTCATTGTTTTAGTTGAAACCAATATAACCGATTATGAAAACACTTTTTACGAAATAAAAGGTTTTAATTCTGTATTTTTTAATAGAAAAAATAGAGGTGGAGGCATCGCTGTCTATATTGCAGAAGATCTAACCTTTAATGAAATTTCGCTTACTCCAAAATCATTCGAAATAATACAATTAGACATAAATATAAACAACAGAACACTTTCTTTGCTCTCTGTGTATCGTCCCCCTCATGAAAACGTCCCTATGTTTATCACCGAACTGATATGATAATTAACAACATTAAAAATAAACAAGAAATTATAATTGTGGGAGATGAAATATAGACTTAATAAGAGAAATAATACAACAAACACATACCTTAATATGGTAATGAGTAATGGACTGCAGAGTATGATCAATGAGTGTACACGTGAAGATGTAAACAAAAACACAAGCACGTGTATCGATCATCTCTTGTTTAGAAATCATAAAGCAACAACTAAAGTACATTCTGTAATAATAACAACAAACATTTCTGACCATTACTCTCTGTTTTGTTGTGTTTATGATGATGAAGTAGACGATCAGAGTGAACCAACCTCAATTAGCCAGGGGCCACAATTTAATAATTACAAGATTAACAAAACAATTCAAGATACTAATTGGAATGAGTTAATGCAAATCTCAAATGCGAATGAGTTATATAATAATGTGCATAAATTATTAAGTGAAATTTACCAAAATTCAACTAAAAAACAAAAAGCTAATAAAAAAAGATCAATAAATCCGTGGATCAATGAGGAAAGGAAATGTAAAATATTGTGATATTAGGGATAAACTTTTTAAAAAATGGAAGAATAATCGAAAAAATAAAATAATTGAAAAAGAATATAAAACTTTTAGAAATTTTGTAAATAAAAAATTATATACGAAAAAATAACTACTATAAAAATAAATTCATTGAGAACAGAAATGATATACGTGTGACATGGCAATTGATAAATGAAATAATCGGCAAAAAGACGAATAATATTGACAGTTTAATAACAAAAAGCTTTAAAAATGAAAATATAAATAATATAGCAGATAATTTTGCATCAAGTTTTAGTACAAATGTTAAAAGCTAATACATAATTGTAACACAAAAACTATAAATAATACTGTTACTACTATTCAAAACTCAATCTACGTTGGATATGTCACCGAAGATGAAATCTACAACACATTGAAAACACTTAATATCAAAAAGGTCCAGGAATTGATGGAATTCGACCGAAGGATCTAAAACAAATGCCAATTTCTTAACACCAATCATTACAAAACTGATTAATTTAAGCTTAGAACAGGCCATTGTACCAAATTTGCTTAAAACTTCTATAGTAAGACCTATATACAAAAGTGGAACAAAACGGACTATAATAATTACAGGCCAATAGCTATTTTATCTGTAATAGATAAAATTTTGGAGGATGTGATAGTCAAAAGACTTACAGATTTTATGCAAAATTTAATATTATAAATAAAACCAGTTTGGATTCCAAAAGGGAAAAAATATTAACAAGTTACTAGGAAACTTCTCAAATTACATTAATGAATCCTTAAGTAAGAATTTGCATGTATTAGTTCTCTTTATCGACTTCAGTAAGGCATTTGACACGTTATCACATATTAAGTTGATAGAAACTCTCGAAAGAAACGGCATAAGAGGAAATACTTTAAAGTGGTTTAAAAGCTATCTACATTGCAGATCATATTGTGTCAAAATACATAATAAACTAAGTAAAGAAACAACATATGATTGTGGAGTGCCGCAAGGATCAAAACTTGGTCCAATACTTTACATTTTATACGCAAACGATATGATGCGATGTTTAAAAAGTTCAACTTTCGCATATGCTGATGACACAGCTATCGTTGTTGCTGACAAAATATATATCGCAATAGAATGATGCAAATGCAAAGACAATTAGATATAGCAACAAAATGGTCACATGATAGCGGACTCATCATCAATGCTAGCAAAACAAAGGTAATGCACATCAAACCACCACATCTTGTAAACTCGGATATAAGATTAACATTTCATAACACAGAATGTCTTCATAAAAAAGCTAATAACAACACATACGTAGGCGACACATGTTCAACAGTAATAGAATTAGTCAAATATAAATACTTAGGAGTCTATGTTGACAGCAGTTTTAAATGGAAGATACACATAAAATTTGCAGAAGAAGCTTAGAAAATCGGCATATATGTTGTACCATTTAAGTAATTGCGCAACTTATGACGTAACGTCAAGCCTATTTTTCTCTTGCTGAATCGTACATTAGGCATGGTATAACTGCATGGGGAAATGTTAAATACAACAGCACATTGCAAAAAACACAAGACCAGCTACTTAAAATGTTATGAAAAACAAAATTACCAATTCTTAACAGATATTGACATGCAAAATAATCGTACTCAAAATCATTTCAATCTAGCTAAAGCCACAAATGTACTAAACGTTAAGAACATATATTACACACACAATTATAAAGAATTCGATAATAATACAACTTTCTTACAACAAATTGATCATTCCTACAACACACGACGAAGATCGCAAGGAAGATTTAAAGTAGAACGTTTTACTAACGAATATGGCAGAAGCACCCTTCCCGTCGCATTACCAACAATTCTAAACAAAATTCCTATTAATATCTTAACAATAGAAATAAACACCAAAAGATAAACATATCAAACAATATTTAATAAATTCGCAATGAGTGTAAACTATATGATTAAAAAAAAGAAAGAAAAACCTGAACTAATTAACTATAGAACGCTAAGAATATGTGAACTTTTCCTACTTAATATCCTGCGGACAAGCTGAATAGCTTCGCGGGGAATAATTAGAATTCACTTACATATAAGAAAATGATAATCAAATGAAATAATTGAAATAAATAATAAAACAAAAACTAATCGAAACAAAGTATATAAATCACATGGAACATGGAATATGATCGTAGATGAAAACCTCTCTTTCCGGAATATAAGACATCAGACGTGCCAAGAAAAATGAAGATTTTCCGATATATACCCTGATGTGATTGCTACGCCTAAGAGGATGATTTTATCAAATTTTAATTTCTTTCTAATAATTTTGTATTGTACATATTGTTACAAAACACCTTGTTACAAATAATAAATGATAATATATATAAAAAAAAAAAAAAAAAAAAAAAAAGTTCTAGTTCAGTTCTTGTTCTGCCCTAGTTCAGTTCTAATAATAGAAGAATGTGAAATTTCAATACTATAAATCGTACCACTGTATATGTCCGTAAAACACAGTGTTACTGTTGCAACTTTGTAATGTTAACCTTTATATATTCAATGTTTGTTATTTCACGTGTTTATGTTTACACACTCTGTTATCATTTTAGAAAATTCATGAGCAAATCTTTAAACATTACCAACAATCTATTCTCTTTAAAAATGAAGACGTTTTCAGGTATGTTTGTTTTTCTTCAATTTTGTGGTATTATTTTCAGTCATATTGTTTGTAGCTTTTACTAAGTATTTGTGTATGTATTAGCCGACCTGATCTGGCTGGATTCATTTCCTATTTGGTTTTTCTGTTTAAATTTTTCCCCTTTTGCATTATTAAGGCATCATGTGAGCACTTTCAATCATGAATGAACTCATCATGCACGTCGTCTGTCAACAAATTGCGTGACCACATCAAGAGAATAAACAACAATTAGTTTTTTTCCACAAGATTAGGAATTGGAAAAGAAGGATTTTTCACAAAGGAAATGGAAAGAAGTAAAAAAGTAACATTATGTTTAAGTAAAAATTTATATTTAAAAGCCACTTAGAAGAGTAGTTTTTTATTTTGTATACTTATATTTAACTAATAGAAATTTTGTTTCTACGCCTTGACAAATTTTTCAAGGGGTTTCTGAACATCACGCTAATACATGCTTTTATCGATTACTTTAAAGGCTTTGTTCAACAATATTTTTAATGTTATCACCACTCCTATGTACATTTGTTCTCCTTTAATCCTAACCTATTATACGCATTGAAGTTTAACGATGAATTCAGGATAATTTAGTATTGCCCATATGTGTCCTCTTCCAACAAAACTCAATGAAATTTTCCAAAATTAGTATATAATAGTGAAGAATATTATGGAATCGGACTGGCCCAATTTAAATTATTTTATTTTATTTGATTCTTATATAGTAACTGGCTTAATAAAGAGCAAATTCAATTCTAAAGATTAAATAAAACCCAAAACATTTTTCTTTCGCTAAAACATGCGGAATATTCCACAATCTTCTTCCTATTTAACACCATTAATATATTTATATCATATATATAATTTACATATTAAAATATTGGCAAATTATTGAAATCTTATTGTCTTGCCCGAATTAAATAAATAAAGAAACCCAAAACTTAATCTTAAAAACAGCCTCAATCTGCATACATTTTGAAAAATACATTTTACCTTAATACTAAAGGATTACGAGAATAAAACCGAAAGGCAAAAGTAAAATAAATGAAAAGTTTTTGCAAAAATCAACACAAATCAATGAGATCCCTTATCTTTGTGTGGCCAATCTATGCCACTCCAAAAAACCACATCATACATTACATCAGAAAATATGTAATTTTTCCTAAATCACAGGTTTTGTTAAGCACTTTGATATTTTGAATAAATCCTTGAAAGAAGAAAGAAAATATATCAATAAACACTGTAATGTTTGAGTACAAATAGAGTTCTAAGAAATTCCTAATAACATCAGCAATAACAAGTTAGAGTGCTATATTCGGCTGAGCCGAATCTTAAATACCCTCCACCAGCTACTTTTATATTAATACTTTTCTAATTGATCAAATATTTGTAGAAATAAGTTTTCTCATGTCCTTAAATAGAAAAAATCCCAAATTTAAAACAGCTTAAATCTATTACAATTCCAAGATTTATTAAACATTACAAAAGCTAATTTTCTTATATCTTAATAGCGCTTAGCGATATTTAGTAATTTGCATGTATGCGTGTGTGTGAAAGATTTAAGGATTTTTAAAATACATATATATAATTTTGTTCTACACAAATTGATATTGCAACTAGTTAAATACGGTTTAAAGCGCTTTTAAAGGCAGGACCTAGTATTGAGATATGACCAATTATAGACCGAACGTAAAAATTCTTTAAGCAAAATTTCTGTACATAAGAGCTATATTTCAGTCAAATTTTGTATCTATATCGTAATTTTGTAATAAGTTAGGAGTGTTTATGTGATTTTCTGAAGGGAAACTTGTATGGGACCGATCGCACCCATGTTATGAACCGATCGTGAAAAAATCTTGAAATAGAATTTTTGTATACAAAACTAGTATTTGTTCCAAATTTTGTATCAATAGCTTTATTTGGTAATGAGTAATGTGCGTTTAAGAGATTTTCGTAAAAGGACCTTGTATGGGAGCTATGACCAATTATGTATACAAAGACAACATTTCAAAATTCTGTATCTATATCATTATTTGGTAATGAATATTGTGCATTTAAGTGATTTTCTGGAGGGGACCTAGTATGAGAGCCATGACCAAATTTATGTATATAAGATCAATATTTTTGCTAAATGTATGGATACCAATATTTGGTAATGAGTTATGTGCGTTTTAAGTGATTTTCGGGAGGGAAACTTGTGTGAGAGCTATGACCAAGGATGGACCGATCGTGAAAAAATTTTGAAATACATTTATGTGTACAAAAATAGTATTTATGCCAAATATTTAATGGGTACCACTATTAGGCAATGAGCTATGTGCCTTTAAGTGTTTTTCTGAAAGGGACCTTGTATGGGAGCTATGATCAATTATGGACCGATAGGAAAACAATTTCACAGTAATATTTTTGTGCACATAAGCAATAATTGTACCAAATTTTATATGGATAACTTCATTAACTAATGAGTTATGTGGTTTTAAGTGATTTTCGGGAGAGGACCTTGTATGTGAGCTTTGGCCAATTTTGGACCGATCGGAAAAAATTTTCACAGTAGTATTTTTGTGCATATAAGCAATACTTGTACCAAATTTTATATTGATATCCTAATTTTGTAATGAGTTATGTGCGTTTAAGTGATTTTCGGGAGGGGACCTTGTATGGGAGCTATGACCAATTATGGACCGATCGGAGAAAAATTTCAAAGTAATATTTCTTTGTATATGAGCAATACTTGTGACAAAGCTTATATGGATATCTTAATTTAGTAATGAGTTATGTGCGTTAAGTGATTTTCGGGAGGGGACCTTGTATGGGAGCCATGACCAGTTATGGACCGATCGGAAAAAAATTTCTTAATAATATTTCTGTGCATATAAGCAATACTTGTACCAAATTTTATATGGATATCTTACTTTAGTAATGAGTTATTCGCGTTTAAGTGATTTTCGGGAGGGGACCTGTATGGGAGCTATGTCCAATTATGGACCAATCCAGAAAATATTTTCTTTGAATGAATTCTATTGACACAAAATTTTAGTATGTAAAATTTTGTGAAGATATCGACATTGTGACGGAAGTTATTAACAAAAAACCCATTTTCTGGGAATATGTACTTTTGTATGGGAGGTATATGAAATTGTGGACCGATTCTGGAAATTTCAGCAGGAATCAAGCTCTCATATAGAAACTTATGTATGGTGATTTTCATGAATTTATCTTGCATGGTTTTTCGAGAAAATTACATCAGAATGTGTAAAAAATGGTTATTTTTTTCGAGGTTGTTTTAAATTTTGATTCATAACTCTTCCCGATGTGAACCGATTTTGCTCATTTTCAATACCAAACTGCTTAGGACAACAATGAATATTTTCGGTGAATTTGGTTTACTTCCTTTGCTTCGTTTTAACGTGAGCGTGTTTTAGGCAGACAGACAGACAGACGGACAGACGGACAGACGGACATAGCTAAATCGACTCAGAATTTGATAAGGACCCAGAATATATATACTTTGTTGGGTCTCAGATGAATATTTCTTGGTGTTACACACGGAATGACAAAGTTATATATACCCTCTATCACCACTGATGGTGGTGGAGGGTATAAAAAAGAACTCGATACAGATAAATCACAAAGATTTGCGAAAATATTTTGTCGAAGAAAGAAATGCGAGAAAATGAGGAGATTTAATATTAATGCCGAAAATACATGATGTTTTAAAATAAATAAAATATAATAAAAGATTTTATTTGGAGGATTTTACACATTCAGTTTTGGGTGTACACCTTTGGGTGTTGGGTGTACACCTTTGCATTTAACTTTATCTTCCCACGCAGTCATTACAAGGCATATGTATGTACCTCCCGCTCACTTAAATAGGTTCACTATTTTTGCAAAAAATAATGGACTAATTGGTTATATTAAAATTTTAATTAATAGCATAATGTCTTATGTATCACTAGATAGGCAAACATGAGTGCAATACTTAATAACCGATTTTTAACATTTTTTTTCTAAAACACTACGTTTTTGAACAATATTTTTTTGGCTCATTTGAATAGGTTCATCATCTTTAAATTACAAAAACAACAACAAAATGCATTTTTCAATAAACTTTTTTATTTTTATAAATATTTTTACATGGTTTTAGAAAAGATTGAGTAAGAAACATATCCGCCGTACTTGAGATAACTTCGAAAATTCAAGGTGATAAAGAGTTATTAAGATTCTTAAGTAGTGACAAGGAAATTTCGGTCCAAGCTTTTTTAGTTCCTTCAATTCAGTCTTCTTTTGTGTTATACTGTCTACCCGACCTATACACTTTACGAGAAAGAATATCCGAAACATTTTCAATAATAAATAGGTGAGAAGATTATGGAGGCTATTCCAAAATTTTTACATTCTGGCATCGAATCCATCCATTTACAGCCCTGGCGGTATGGATCGGGGCATTATATTTTTGAAATATCCACGGCAAGGGTTCAAAGATTTCCGAAAATGTGAAAAAACTGTTTCCAGTATGGCATTATAATTATTACAATTCCTACTAGATGAAAGAAATTGAAGCTCACATGTTTCATAATACGAAATTGCCCCCCAATACATCCAACATCCTCCACAGCTATGCAGACAACTCAGGTAGAGCTCTTAATTTCAAAAATCATAAAAATAATTATTTTATCGATCTGGACCTTCTAAATAAAACTTTTTTTTCATCCGAAAAAACAAGATGCTGATATTGCTTTCTATAACCATGTGTTCATGTGCAAACTGAAGAGGGTTTTTCATTACGAGTGGCAATTGGAAAGGCTTTTATTAATTTTTTAATATTGTTAAAGCCTTGGCCCTTCTTACAATACGTTTTTACTGCAGCTAGGCTTGCTGTAACACCCACTTTTTATTCAATTTTTGCTGCAGAATCATTTGACTTGGAGCCAGATTTTATGAAATCTCTTCTGTCTTTTTTGTTAGACTCCATATGTACGTTTATTAATGTTTTCTTAATATTCAGAGTGTTTTCTTATAAAATTGCGAATAACATTCTGAATTTGCCCAATTTTTTGCCAAATTCATGTGATTTTGGACAGTTTCCAAAAACGCTAAAATTTTGCCATTTTATTCTTCAGTCAATGGCTTACCGCGGCCTATTTTTTAAAAAAATGTATGTCTATATTCACAGACACCAGAATATGAATAGATTTTTGCACTGCCAGCAGTAAACTGATTTTATTCGGAATGAACCTAATCAAGTGAACCAAAAAAATATAGGTAAAAAACGTAGTATGTTAGAAAAAAATTACTAAAAATCAGCTATTAGGTATTTCGCTAATTTTTGTCTTACTAGTGATACCAAAGAAATCATGTTATTATCTAAAATTATAAAATTACTAATTAGTTCTTTACTTTTTGCAATAATTAATTTGAAGGTGAACAAAACAGTGAACCTATTTAAGTGAGCGGGAGTGTATGTATAATACTTTGGTCGTTTCCATAGCTGCCGCAATTTAAACAAAGTGGCGTACAGTGATATAGACACAAATTAAAGAATCTAATTCTGTTATTACTAAACGACATACTATAGCTCTAGGTCTAGTTCAGTTCTAGTTAAGTTCTAGTTCAGTTCTAGTTCAGTTCTAGTTCAGTTCTAGTTCAGTTCTAGTTCAGTTCTAGTTCAGTTCTAGTTCAGTTCTAGTTCAGTTCTAGTTCAGTTCTAGTTCAGTTCTAGTTCAGTTCTAGTTCAGTTCTAGTTCATTTCTAGTTCAGTTCTAGTTCAGTTCTAGTTCAGTTCTAGTTCAGTTCTAGTTCAGTTCTAGTTCAGTCTAGTAGTCAGTTCTAGTTCAGTTCTAGTTCAGTTCTAGTTCAGTTCTAGTTCAGTTCTAGTTCAGTTCTAGTTCAGTTCTAGTTCAGTTCTAGTTCAGTTCTAGTTCAGTTAGTTCTAGTTCAGTTCTAGTTCAGTTCTAGTTCAGTTCTAGTTCAGTTCTAGTTCAGTTCTAGTTCAGTTCTAGTTCAGTTCTAGTTCAGTTCTAGTTCAGTTCTAGTTCAGTTCTAGTTCAGTTCTAGTCAGTTCTAGTTCAGTTCTAGTTCAGTTCTAGTTCAGTTCTAGTTCAGTTCTAGTTCAGTTCTAGTTCTAGTTCAGTTCTAGTTCAGTTCTAGTCAGTTCTAGTTCAGTTCTAGTTCAGTTCTAGTTCAGTTCTAGTTCAGTTCTAGTTCAGTTCTAGTTCAGTTCTAGTTCTAGTTCAGTTCTAGTCAGTTCTAGTTCAGTCTAGTTCAGTTCTAGTTCAGTTCTAGTTCAGTTCTAGTTCAGTTCTATATCAGTTCTAGTTCAGTTCTAGTCAGTTCTAGTTCAGTTCTGTCATTCAGTTCTATATCAGTTCTAGATCAGTTCTAGATCAGTCTAGTTCAGTTCAGTTCAGTTCTAGTTCTAGTTCTAGTTCAGTTCTAGTTCAGTTCAGTTCTAGTTCAGTTCTAGTTCAGTTCTAGTTCAGTTCTAGTCAGTTCTAGTTCAGTTCAGTTCAGTTCTAGTTCAGTTCTAGTTCTAGTTCTAGTTCAGTTCTAGTTCAGTTCTAGTTCAGTTCTAGTTCAGTTCTAGTTGAGTTCTAGTTCAGTTCTAGTTCAGTTCTAGTTCAGTTCTAGTTAGTTCTAGTTCAGTTCTAGTTCAGTTCTAGTTCGTTTCTACTTCAGTTCTACTTCAGTTCTAGTTCAGTTCTAGTTCAGTTCTAGTTCAGTTCTAGTTCAGTTCTAGTTCAGTTCTAGTTCAGTTCTAGTTCAGTTCTAGTTCAGTTCTAGTTCAGTTCTAGTTCAGTTCTAGTTCAGTTCTAGTTCAGTTCTAGTTCAGTTCTAGTTCAGTTCTAGTTCAGTTCTAGTTCAGTTCTAGTTCAGTTCTAGTTCAGTTCTAGTTCAGTTCTAGTTCAGTTCTAGTTCAGTAGTTCAGTTCTAGTTCAGTTCTAGTTCAGTTCTAGTTCAGTTCTAGTTCAGTTCTAGTTCAGTTCTAGTTCAGTTCTAGTTCAGTTCTAGTTCAGTTCTAGTTCAGTTCTAGTTCAGTTCTAGTTCAGTTCTAGTTCAGTTCTAGTTCAGTTCTAGTTCAGTTCTAGTTCAGTTCTAGTTCAGTTCTAGTTCAGTTCTAGTTCAGTTCTAGTTCAGTTCTAGTTCCAGTTCTAGTTCTAGTTCAGTCTAGTTCAGTTCAGTTCAGTTCTAGTTCAGTTCTAGTTCAGTTCTAGTTCAGTTCTAGTTCAGTTCTAGTTCAGTTCTAGTTCAGTTCTAGTTCAATTCTGGTTCAGTTCTAGTTCTGTTCTTTCTGTTCCGTTATTTCTTTTTCACCTTGAAAACAATATAAAATTTAATTTAATCTTTCACATAAAATGTTCGAAACTACAAAGTGCTCTAAAAAACATGACCAAATTTTTTAACACAAAACGTATTCAATTGAATCAGCTGGGTGTTGTATTTATTTATTTGGCACAATACACAAAACCAAATAAATACAAGTAAGAAATTATAGTCGGGCGAGGCCGACCATATAATACCCTACACCTTTGACAAAAATATAATGTGATTTAGTTGCCATAATAAAGCATTTAAGTTGAATTGTACCTTGCCTTAGATATACATATTTAAGCCGTTTATTGTTGAATAAAATTGTGGACAATTAAGTGAAATTTTGAAGGGGGGCTTTTCATAGGGGCTAGGGTCATATGAGAACCTATTATTATGGAATTCGTGGGGGTCATCAAGTCTTGTATACAACTTGGTTGTTGCAGCTTTTTGTCGTGATATGAGTATATTAAACATAATTATGAACTTAAAAGCCCTATTCGGCGGGTTCAGTTGTATGGGGGCTAGGTGAAATAATGGACCGATGTAAACCATTTTCAACAGGCTTCATCTAGGGTACCATAAAAGATCATGTGCCAAATTTCATTGAATTATCTCCAAAATTGCGACCTGCAGTTTGATTACAGTTTTACATGGACGGACATAGCTAAATCGACTCAGAAAATGATTCTGAGCCGATTGGTATACTTTAAGGTATAGGACCAATATTATTGTGCGTTACAAACATCAGCACAAACCCAATATACCCTCCCCACTAAAGTGGTGTAGGGTATAAAAACAATACATATACATATGTACATATGTATATGAATGTACAAATCCTAAAAAAATATATTTACACATCCAAAATAAAAAGTAATTCTAAAGAGTTTTATATATATTAAATAAAACTCTTTCAAATGTACATAGATGTTAAATGAACAAGCAGACATACTTTTGTATGCATGTGTGTATATAAAAATCTAAAATTTTAAAGGTGCTATAACAAGTGAAATGAAAAGGTTTTGTTTTTGTGATTTTTTTTTTTCATTAATATAAAAATTTTCAAGAGTTTATTTAGTGCAGTGGAAATAATTGATTTTCAATTTTATTTCATGGACGATTAAAAAAAATTGTTCACCACATGAATACATAGCCATAGCAAATAGAATACATACACAAAAAAATAAAAAATTGATTTAAATTTATTTGGTAAAATTAAAAGACTAAAATATAGGTGGAATAAAATAACTTCAAATAAAACACCCTATGGTAGGTATGTTATTACATAGTGCTTTTGTAAATCTTTTTATTCTGATAACTTATTAAATCATGGATACTGAAATGTCTGTTTTGATCAATCGTTATACCAAATTGCGTAGTGATCTTATCATAATTAATTTAGCTCTTTTTATACCCTCCACCACCATCAGTGGTGATAGAGGGTATATATAACTTTGTCATTCCGTATGTAACACCAAAAGTATTCATCTGAGACCCAACAAAATATATATATTCTGGGTCCTTATCAAATTCTGAGTCGATTTAGCTATGTCCGTCTGTCTGTCCGTCTGTCTGTCCGTCTGTCTGTCTAAAACACGCTCACGTTAAAACTAAGCAAAGGAAGTACGCCAAATTCACCGAAAATATTCATTGTTGTCCTAAGCAGTTTGGTATTGAAAATGAGCAAAATCGGTTCATACCGGGAAAAGTTATGAATCAAAATTTAAAACAACCTCGAAAAAAATAAGCATTTTTTACACATTCGGATGCAATTTTCTCGAAAACTATGCAAGATAAATTCATGAAAATCGCCACGAAAAAGTTTCTACATAAGAACTTGATCTCTGCTGAAAATTGCTAGAATCGGTCCACAATTTCATATACCTCCCATACAAAAGTACATATTCCCGGAAATGGGTTTTTTGTTAATAACTACCGCCACAATGTCGATATCTTCACAAAATTTTACAACTTAAAATCTTATGTCAATAGAATTTATTCAGAGAAAAAATTTTCTGGATCGGTCCATAATTGGACATAGCTCCCATACAAGGTCCCCTCCCGAAAATCACTTAAAGGCGCATAACGCATTACCTAATTAAGATATCCATATAAAATTTGGTACAAGTATTGCTTATCTATACATAAATATTATTGGGAAATTTTTTTCCGATCGGTCCATAATTGGTCATAGCTCCCATACAAGGTCCCCTCCCGAAAATCACTTAAACGCACATAACTCATTACTTAATGAAGATATCCATATAAAATTTGGTACAAGTATTGCTTATATGTACAGAAATATTACTGCGAAATTTTTTTTCCGATAGGTCCATAATTGGTCATAGCTCCTATACAAGGTCCCCTCCCGAAAATCACTTAAAACCACATAACTCATTAGTAAATGAAGACATCCATGTAAAATTTGGTACAAGTATTGCTCTTATATACAGAAATATTACTATGAAAGTTTTCTTGGATCGGTCCATAATTGGTCATAGCTCCCATACAAGGTCCCCTCCCAAAAATCACTTAAACGCGCATAACTCATTTCTAAAGTAAGATATCTATATAAAATTTGGTACAAGTACTGCTTATATGACTGAGAAATATTACTGAAAAATTTTTTTCCGATCGTTCCATAACTGGTCATGGCTCCCATACAAGGTCCCCTCCCAAAAATCACTTAAAACCACATAACTCATTAGTAAATGAAGATATTCATATAAAATTTGGTAAAAGTATTGCTCTTATATACACAAATATTATTATGAAAATTTTTTGGATCGGTCTATAATTGGTTATAGCTCCCATACAAAGTCCCATCCCGAAAATCACTTAAACGCGCATAACTCATTACTGAATTAAGATATCCATATAAAATTTGGTACAAGTATTGCTTATATGCACAGAAATATTACTGTGAAATTATTTTCCTATCAGTCCATAATTGATCATAGCTCCAATACAAGGTCCCTTTCAGAAAAACACTTAAAGGCACGTAGCTCATTACCTAATAACCCATAAAATATGTGGCATAAATATTATCTTTGTACACTTAAATGTTATTTCAAATAACATAGGTCCCCTCCAGAAAATCACTTAAATGCACAATATTCATTACCAAATAATGATATAGATACAGAATTTTTAAATTTTGTCTTTATATACATAATTGGTCATAGCTCCCATACAAGGTCCTTTTACGAAAATCTATTAAACGCACATTACTCTTTACCAAATAAAGCTATTGATACAAAATTTGGCACAAATATTAGTTTTGTATACAAAAATTATATTCCAAGATTTTTCACGATCGGTTCATAACATGGGTGCCATCGGTCTCATACTAGGTTCCCTTCAGAAAATGACTTAAACGCACATTACTTATTACTAAATTACGATATAGATACAAAATTTGACTGAAATATAACTTTTATGTACAGAAATTCAGCTTAAAGAATTTTTTACGATCGGTCTATATTTGGTCATATCTCCCTAAAAAATTCTTTTAGGGAGATATGACCGTATTTAACTAGTTGAATTATCAATTTGTTTAGAATAAAATTATATATATGTATTTTGAAAATCCTTAAATCGTATACACATACATGCAAATTACTAAATATTGCTAAGCGCTATAAAAATATAAAGAAAATGTCGTGGTAATGTTCAATAAATCTTGGAATTGTAATAGATTTAAGCTGTAAATCTTGAGATTTTTCTATTTAAGACATGAGAAAAAAGAAAAAAGAGTATTAATATAAAAGTAGCTGGTGGAAGGTATTTAAGATTCGGCTCAGCCGAATATAGCACTCTAACTTGTTTAAGATAATATTTTTGGAAGAATAAAATCTACTAAATTTCTACTACATATATGTATGTATATGTAGTTCCATTCGTCTGAACGACTTTAACATAAACATCTATCTAAGTAGGGATTCCTAGAAACTTGAAATAGAAATAAATCGTTTTTATCTATGAATGGATTTGGCATTTGTTCAACTTACAAGTGTTTAAAAGCGAAATAGAAAAGAAACAGAAAAAAGTTAAAATTTACATAAAATTTCACAAATAATTTAAACATGGCGAAGTTTTTAATAAAAAGTTTTGGCAACAAATAAAAGAAAAAGCATATGGATATATGAAATCAATATTCAGCAACATTATATATGATGTTTTTGTTTCCGTTTTCATTTACGGTCCTTTTTTACAGAAAATGTAATGCCTTTTTATTGATATAATCCCACAGCAACTGAATATATTTTTACAATATTTTCAAGGTTTTGTTTCGCCAACAAATATATGGTGGATACAAACATACATCGTACTTCTACTAATATATTTACAAAAGGAATAGATTGAAACGAATACATTGACTCCTTATTAAACTGTTGGCTATTAAGGGTTTTTGGTTTTACATGTTATCAGCATGTAAAATAAATAAATATGTATATATTTAATCAGTACATTTCCTTTGTCTGTTTCTCTATGTATTTGTTTGAAGAATTCATTGCCCCTTAATGGTTATAACATTACAATATTTTTTTTAATTTTTTCTTAATTTTTTTTTTTTTTTTCTTTTGCCTTATTTTTTGATTGTTCAACGACCGTTACTAAATTATATGGCACAAATGCTTCGTTAATTCTTATTTTATCTACAATTTCTTATTGTCTCAGTAAACACAGCAGAATGTTGTAATTGACACAGTTGTTAACGAATTTACACGAAATACAACAAAAAAACACAAAATAAAATGTAATGAAAAACTAAAAGACTATTTGTAAATACTATTATATACTTATTACAACGTAATGAAAAATACATTATCAGCAATTGTCCTGTAGAAGTTTTACATTTAGTACTTAGTTAACAAACTAAAAGACTGTTTGAGCTAGAGCAACAGTAACAAAACAAAAAAAAAAAAACAAATTGACATCAAAAACCCTAGTACCCATAGGTTGTTTAGGCTCATGGAAATGTAATTGCAAATAACAATTACGAATACAATTTGTAAATGCTTATTGTTTGACTTTTAATTTAAAGTCAAAATGAAAAGTTAAATAATCAAATTGATATTGTTCTTTTAGTAAAAGTACTTAGGTTTGTGCTGAGGATTGTTACGCACAGCACCGTGAAGTTATTACCTCAACCTAAAAGTTTTCCTCCAAAATGAGCCAAGTTCGCATAAGGAAGAAGAATTCGTATTTTAGTTTACTTTCTGAATAAAACAAAAGTTTTATATAATAAATTATTTTCTTAGAAATTAATACTGTAAGGAACTTTTTGTCCAAAAACGTCAAATTTGTAAAACCATTTTGTTGAGCCAACTAAAATTTAACCATTTTCTTTCTGATTCAACCCGAGGTGTTCTAGTTTGTGTACACCTAACTGCGCCCCTGGGAGGCCCATGAGGTAAAAATTCAAAACTTGAACTTGACAACACTTCCTCTTTACGCATATAAAATTTCATTAGAATCAGACAAACCGTTTAGAAGTTATACAAATATTATGATAAATATTTAATTAAATAAAATCAGATGTCAAACATACGCAAGTTGGAGTTATTTTATACTTTGCACAGTTTTGCGTTTTCTGCAATATTGAGACTAGAGTCCTAAAATCATAGTTAAATGATGCCGATTTGTAAAAGGGGACTTTTTGATACTTTTATATCTTTAGTAGAATGGTACTTTTTCAAATTTCTATAACAATAAATCAAAAAATTTAATTTAATGGGAATCTTCATGAGAATACTTTCTCAAACTCCCTAGTTCAACAATAATATTGAACCAAAAGCATAAAATGAAACATACATATGTATGTATATAATCTTGATTGAATAAAAATCTATGAAATGGGATTCTGGTACTTTTTTGTTCTTCAATTAGTACTATTTTAATTCAAACACAAAAAGTTCAAACCAAAGGAGGTTTTAGTACTTTATTGTTGTTCAACTAGTGCTTTCAAATCAATCAAAAAAGTTTAGTTAGTTAGTTAGTAAGTTAGTTAGTAAGTTAGTTTGTTAGTTAGTTAGTTAGTTAGTTAGTAGTAGTTAGTTAGTTAGTTAGTTAGTTAGTTAGTTAGTTAGTTAGTTAGTTAGTTAGTTAGTTAGTTAGTTAGTTAGTTAGTAGTTAGTTAGTAGTTAGTTAGTTAGTTAGTAGTTAGTTAGTTAGTTATTTAGTTAGTTAGATAGTTAGTTAGTTTTAGTTAGTTAGTTAGTTAGTTAGTTAGTAGTAGTTAGTAGTTAGTTAGTTAGTTAGTTAGTTAGTTAGTTAGTTAGTTAGTAGTTAGTTAGTTAGTAGTAGTTAGTAGTTAGTTAGTAGTTAGTAGTAGTTAGTTAGTAGTTAGTTAGTTAGTTAGTAGTTAGTTAGTTAGTTAGTTAGTTAGTTAGTTAGTTAGTTAGTTAGTTAGTTAGTTAGTTAGTTGTTAGTAGTTAGTTAGTTAGTTAGTTAGTTAGTGTTAGTTAGTTAGGTAGTTAGTTAGTAGTAGTTAGTTAGTAGTTAGTTAGTAGTAGTTAGTTAGTTAGTTAGTAGTTAGTAGTTAGTTAGTTAGTTAGTTAGTTAGTTAGTTAGTTAGTTAGTTAGTTAGTTAGTAGTTAGTAGTTAGTTAGTTAGTTAGTTAGTTAGTTAGTTAGTAGTTAGTTAGTTAGTTAGTTAGTTAGTTAGTTAGTTAGTTAGTTAGTTAGTTAGTTAGTTAGTTAGTTAGTAGTTAGTTAGTTAGTTAGTTAGTTAGTTAGTTAGTTAGTAGTTAGTTAGTTAGTTAGTTAGTTAGTTAGTTAGTTAGTTAGTTAGTTAGTTAGTTAGTTAGTTAGTTAGTTAGTTAGTTAGTTAGTTAGTTAGTTAGTTAGTTAGTTAGTTAGTTAGTTAGTAGTTAGTTAGTTAGTTAGTTAGTTAGTTAGTTAGTTAGTTAGTTAGTTAGTTAGTTAGTTAGTTAGTTAGTTAGTTAGTTAGTTAGTTAGTTAGTTAGTTAGTAGTTAGTTAGTTAGTAGTTAGTTAGTTAGTTAGTTAGTTAGTTAGTTAGTTAGTTAGTTAGTTAGTTAGTTAGTTAGTTAGTTAGTTAGTTAGTTAGTTAGTTAGTTAGTTAGTTAGTTAGTTAGTTAGTTAGTTAGTTAGTTAGTTAGTTAGTTAGTTAGTTAGTTAGTTAGTTAGTTAGTTAGTTAGTTAGTTAGTTAGTTAGTAGTTAGTTAGTTAGTTAGTTAGTTAGTTAGTTAGTAGTTAGTTAGTTAGTTAGTAGTTAGTTAGTTAGTTAGTTAGTTAGTAGTTAGTTAGTAGTAGTTAGTTAGTTAGTTAGTTAGTTAGTTAGTTAGTAGTTAGTAGTTAGTTTATTTAGTAGTTAGTAGTTAGTTAGTTAGTTAGTAGTAGTTAGTTAGTTAGTTAGTTAGTTAGTTGTAGTTAGTTAGTTAGTTAGTTAGTTAGTTAGTTAGTTAGTTAGTTAGTTAGTTAGTTAGTTAGTTAGTTAGTTAGTTAGTTAGTAGTTAGTTAGTTAGTTAGTTAGTAGTTAGTTAGTTAGTTAGTTAGTTAGTTAGTTAGTTAATAAGTTAGTTCGGAAGTATTAAATCGGTTCCGATGAAATACATGTAGACTACTATCGGGTTCATCCTTTTAGTGGTAATGCACTGAGTATTTTTTAATTGTAACCTAAAAGAAATCCCCAACATTTATTGATAAACTACAATAAGCCTAACAATACCTTTAGACAATTCATTTCAATTAATTTAAGAATTCATAAAAAAAACAATTGCTTTTATCTAATATTTAAAATAAGCTCTATTGTGTGTTTATTATGCAAACATTTTTTTTTTTTTTTTTTTTTTTTTGCTGATTCTTAACATACTTGAATGTTGTCTGTGGCACAGAACAAAAAATCATTTCATTGTTATTTGTTTTTCCTAGGAAAAATAATTGCACACATGAAAGAACTTTAAATACACAAACATACAAGAGTAAAAAAATACAGAAAAAAAAATAATTTAATTAAAACTTTACAAGGAAATTTATAATTTGATTAAAGTTTGTTGTAAAAAAACAAACAAGAGAAAGAGCCAAACACATTATTTTTTTTAATTTTTTCACAAATTTTCATTTATTTGTTTAAAAAACATGCATGTCTATTTGATAGAAGTTAATATGTGCAGTATATAAATGTGTGTGCTTGTTTGTATACCAGCAGTTTTTGAAGGAGTCAAAGTATCTTTTTTAGATAGTAGTGTTTAAAATTTTATCATTTAACCCTTTTTAATACCTTGTAATACAGAGTGGAAGTAAATCGTTTCTAAAGTGTTCCCATGTAATCAAGAGAACATTTTTATATTGTCATTTGGAATGAAGATATTTATCCACTAGAAGTAGCCTTTTACACATTCAGTTGTACAGTTGTCGGCAAAGTAAAGTAGTCAAGTGAGTGGAGACTTAAACCTTCTTTTGTTTATGTACTGTAACTTAGAAATTAGTTATTTAATCCACAAGATTGAATCGATTGTTGTCCTTTTTAATCATAATGAAGTCCGTAACCTTAGCCACCCCGAACTGCAAGGTTATGATTTTTACAACTCCATTTGTGTACTAATGTGTAAGTGCGTTTGTTTATATTTGTACATATATTTCTTTGTTAGTGTATGAGTGAAATGTATCTATGTAAATATTTGAAAATATTCACTTACAAACATACATATGAATATGTTGTTGTTGTTGCTTTTGTTATTATTGTTTCTGTAGTTGCTACTACTGCTTTATTCACTTAGCCTTGAGCTTTTTTCATTTGACAAAGTAATTAAAACGCTTTGCTACCTAAAGTAAAAAAATAAAACATATAAAATAATATACTGAAATGAAATAAAAAACGAATGGCAGCACCAACTAAAAACTGGAAAAAAATGAGATAAATGAACTTTTTTTTATATTTTAATCAGTTTCTTCTGCTTCTTTTCTGTTTTTAATTTTTATTTTCTGAAACATATATTCACATATACCCCTACACATTCATATAAACGTATGCTAAAATGTTATGAGGAAAAAAGTAATTAAGACTAAAAAATAAAACCCCAAAAATATAACGCTTTATTTGTACTCATACTTGCATAGATATTTGTATATGAGGGCAATCTAAAAAGTGTAAATTTGAAAAATGAAACTTTTTATTTTGGTTTTTAAATGAGACGTCTAAAAAGAGAGTTTACTGTTTTTCAATGATTTGTCCACTAAAACATTTTGCAATATGGAATCATTTTTGAAATAAACTCATTAAGTTTAGATTTAATATAATGGCCAAATTGTGTTTAAAAACTTACTTAGTACATAAGTGATTCGAATCTCTTCTTTCAAATTCATATTAGCAAAAGTTTAAGCTTCCATAAACACTCTGAAATTATTGCAATCATAATACATGAATTTTTACTTATTTTCTCAATTTTTAAAACTTCTTTTCAGATTGTCTTCACATTTACTGTATGTTTGTTTGTGTACTATTCTCTAGCCCCTTTTTTGTTAATAATAGTGAATGTGTTTTGTTTTCGCAAATATGTATGTATATATATTTAATATGGTTTTGGTCTTGGATTCTCTAGACCACTACTACATCACTTTAACTATTCATACATACCAAATCTTTTATGAATGAGTACCAATGTGCTGTTCATGTACGAATGTACGTCTATTATTCCGTGCGGTTATATCAAAAGTATATACGCACGCAGGCATAAATACACCACATATACATATACATATACACTGATAGAAATTAATTTATACCTATGATCAATTAACAAAGATCTAGTCTATAGTCTAGTCTATAATATAGTCTAGTATATAGTCTATAGACAAGACTATAAGTAGTCTATACACTAGACTATAGACCAGATTATTGACTATAAATAGTCAATAGTCCAGTCAGTAGTCTAGTCTATAGTCAAGTCTATAGTCTAGTCTAGTCTATAGTCTAGTCTATAGTCTAGTCTATAGTCTAGTCTATAGTCTAGTCTATAGTCTAGTCTATAGTCTAGTCTATAGTCTAGTCTATAGTCTAGTCTATAGTCTAGTCTATAGTCTAGTCTATAGTCTAGTCTATAGTCTAGTCTATAGTCTAGTCATAGTCTAGTCTATAGTCTAGTCTATAGTCTAGTCTATAGTCTAGTCTATAGTCTAGTCTAGTCTATAGTCTAGTCTATAGTCTAGTCTATAGTCTATAGTCTAGTCTATAGTCTAGACTATAGTCTAGTCTATAGTCTAGTCTAGACTATAGTCTAGTCTATAGTCTAGTCCATAGTCTAGTCTATAGTCTAGTCTATAGTCTAGTCCATAGTCTAGTCTATAGTCTAGTGTATAGTCTAGTCTATAGTCTAGTCTATAGTCTAGTCTATAGTCTAGTTTATAGTCTAGTCTATAGTCTAGTCCATAGTCTAGTCTATAGTCTAGTCTATAGTCTAGTCTATAGTCTAGTCAATAGTCTAGTCTATAGTCTAGTCTATAGTCTAGTCTATAGTCTAGTCTATAGTCTAGTCTATAGTCTAGTCTATAGTCTAGTCTATAGTCTAGTCTATAGTCTAGCCTATAGTCTAGTCTATAGTCTAGTCTATAGTCTAGTCTATAGTCTAGTCTATAGTCTAGTCTATAGTCTAGTCTATAGTCTAGTCTATAGTCTAGTCTATAGTCTAGTCTAGTCTATAGTCTAGTCTATAGTCTAGTCTATAGTCTAGTCTATAGTCTAGTCTATAGTCTAGTCTATAGTCTAGTCTATAGTCTAGTCTATAGTCTAGTCTATAGTCTAGTCTATAGTCTAGTCTATAGTCTAGTCTATAGTCTAGTCTATAGTCTAGTCTATAGTCTAGTCTATAGTCTAGTCTATAGTCTAGTCTATAGTCTAGTCTATAGTCTAGTCTATAGTCTAGTCTATAGTCTAGTCTATAGTCTAGTCTATAGTCTAGTCTATAGTCTAGTCTATAGTCTAGTCTATAGTCTAGTCTATAGTCAGTCTTATCTAGTCTATAGTCTAGTCTATAGTCTAGTCTATAGTCTAGTCTATAGTCTAGTCTATAGTCTAGTCTATAGTCTAGTCTATAGTCAGTCTATAGTCTAGTCTATAGTCTAGTCTATAGTCTAGTCTATAGTCTAGTCTATAGTCTAGTCTATAGTCTAGTCTATAGTCTAGTCTATAGTCTAGTCTATAGTCTAGTCTATAGTCTAGTCAATCTAGTCTATAGTCTAGTCTATAGTCTAGTCTATAGTCTAGTCTATAGTCTAGTCTATAGTCTAGTCTATAGTCTAGTCTATAGTCTAGTCTATAGTCTAGTCTATAGTCTAGTCTATAGTCTAGTCTATAGTCTAGTCTATAGTCTAGTCTATAGTCTAGTCTATAGTCTAGTCTATAGTCTAGTCTATAGTCTAGTCTATAGTCTAGTCTATAGTCTAGTTTATAGTCTAGTCTATAGTCTAGTCTATAGTCTAGTCTATAGTCTAGTCTATAGTCTAGTTATAGTCTAGTCTATAGTCTAGTCTGTAGTCTAGACTATAGTCTAGTCTATAGTCTAGACTATAGTCTAGTCTATAGTCTAGACTATAGACTAGACTATAGTCTAGTCTATAGTCTAGTCCATAGTCTAGTCTATAGTCTTGTCCATAGTCTAGTCTATAGTCTAGTGTATAGTCTAGTCTATAGTCTAGTCTATAGTCTAGTCTATAGTCTAGTTTACAGTCTAGTCTATAGTCTAGTCTATAGTCTAGTCTATAGTCTAGTCTATAGTCTAGTCTATAGTCTAGTCTATAGTCTAGTCTATAGTCTAGTCTAGTCTATAGTCTAGTCTATAGTCTAGTCTAGTCTATAGTCTAGTCTAGTCTATAGTCTAGTCTATAGTCTAGTCTATAGTCTAGTCTATAGTCTAGTCTATAGTCTAGTCTATAGTCTAGTCTATAGTCTAGTCTATAGTCTAGTCTATAGTCTAGTCTATAGTCTAGTCTATAGTCTAGTCATAGTCTAGTCTATAGTCTAGTCTATAGTCTAGTCTATAGTCTAGTCTATAGTCTCTATAGTCTAGTCTATAGTCTAGTCTATAGTCTAGTCTATAGTCTAGTCTATAGTCTAGTCTATAGTCTAGTCTATAGTCTAGTCTATAGTCTAGTCTATAGTCTAGTCTATAGTCTAGTCTATAGTCTAGTCTATAGTCTAGTATATAGTCTAGTCTATAGTCTAGTCTATAGTCTAGTCTATAGTCGTCTATAGTCTAGTCTATAGTCTAGTCTATAGTCTAGTCTATAGTCTAGTCTATAGTCTAGTCTATAGTCTAGTCTATAGTCTAGTCTATAGTCTAGTCTATAGTCTAGTCTATAGTCTAGTCTATAGTCCAGTCTATAGTCTAGTCTATAGTCTAGTCTATAGTCTAGTCTATAGTCTAGTCTATAGTCTAGTCTATAGTCTAGTCTATAGTCTAGTCTATAGTCTAGTCTATAGTCTAGTCTATAGTCTAGTCTCTAGTCTAGTCTATAGTCTAGTCTATAGTCTAGTCTATAGTCTAGTCTATAGTCCAGTCTATAGTCTAGTCTATAGTCCAGTCTATAGTCCAGTCTATAGTCTAGTCTAGTCTAGTCTATAGTCTAGTCTATGGTCTAGTCTATAGTCTAGTCTATAGTCTAGTCTATAGTCTAGTCTATAGTCTAGTCTATAGTCTAGTCTATAGTCTAGTCTATAGTCTAGTCTATAGTCTAGTCTATAGTCTAGTCTATAGTCTAGTCTATAGTCTAGTCTATAGTCTAGTCTATAGTCTAGTCTATAGTCTAGTCTATAGTCTAGTCTATAGTCTAGTCTATAGTCTAGTCTATAGTCTAGTCTATAGTCTAGTCTATAGTCTAGTCTATAGTCCAGTCTATAGTCTAGTCTATAGTCTAGTCTGTAGTCTAGTCTATAGTCTAGTCTATAGTCTAGTCTATAGTCTAGTCTATAGTCTAGTCTATAGACTAGTCTATAGTCTAGTCTATAGTCTAGTCTAGTCTATAGTCTAGTCTATAGTCTAGTCTAGTCTATAGTCTAGTCTAGTCTATAGTCTAGTCTATAGTCTAGTCTATAGTCTAGTCTATAGTCTAGTCTATAGTCTAGTCTATAGTCTAGTCTATAGTCTAGTCTATAGTCTAGTCTATAGTCTAGTCTATAGTCTAGTCTATAGTCTAGTCTATAGTCTAGTCTATAGTCTAGTCTATAGTCTAGTCTATAGTCTATAGTCTAGTCTATAGTCTAGTCTATAGTCTAGTCTAGTCTAGTCTATAGTCTAGTCTATAGTCTAGTCTATAGTCTAGTCTATAGTCTAGTCTATAGTCTAGTCTATAGTCTAGTCTATAGTCTAGTCTATAGTCTAGTCTATAGTCTAGTCTATAGTCTAGTCTATAGTCTAGTCTATAGTCTAGTCTATAGTCTAGTCTATAGTCTAGTCTATAGTCTAGTCTATAGTCTAGTCTATAGTCTAGTCTATAGTCTAGTCTAGTCTAGTCTATAGTCTAGTCTATAGTCTAGTCTATAGTCTAGTCTATAGTCCAGTCTATAGTCTAGTCTATAGTCTAGTCTATAGTCTAGTCTATAGTCTAGTCTATAGTCTAGTCTATAGTTTAGTCTATAGTCTAGTCTATAGTCTAGTCTATAGTCTAGTCTATAGTCTAGTCTCTAGTCTAGTCTATAGTCTAGTCTATAGTCTAGTCTATAGTCTAGTCTATAGTCCAGTCTATAGTCTAGTCTATAGTCCAGTCATAGTCCAGTCTATAGTCTAGTCTAGTCTAGTCTATAGTCTAGTCTATGGTCTAGTCTATAGTCTAGTCTATAGTCTAGTCTATAGTCTAGTCTATAGTCTAGTCTATAGTCTAGTCTATAGTCTAGTCTATAGTCTAGTCTATAGTCTAGTCTATAGTCTAGTCTATAGTCTAGTCTATAGTCTAGTCTATAGTCTAGTCTATAGTCTAGTCTATAGTCTAGTCTATAGTCTAGTCTATAGTCTAGTCTATAGTCTAGTCTATAGTCTAGTCTATAGTCTAGTCTATAGTCTAGTCTATAGTCCAGTCTATAGTCTAGTCTATAGTCTAGTCTGTAGTCTAGTCTATAGTCTAGTCTATAGTCTAGTCTATAGTCTAGTCTATAGTCTAGTCTATAGACTAGTCTATAGTCTAGTCTATAGACTAGTCTATAGTCTAGTCTAGTCTAGTCTATAGTCTAGTCTATAGTCTAGTCTATAGTCTAGTCTATAGTCTAGTCTATAGTCTAGTCTATAGTCTAGTCTATAGTCTAGTCTATAGTCTAGTCTATAGTCTAGTCTATAGTCTAGTCTATAGTCTAGTCTATAGTCTAGTCTATAGTCTAGTCTATAGTCTAGTCTATAGTCTAGTCTATAGTCTAGTCTACAGTCTAGTCTATAGTCTAGTCTATAGTCTAGTCTATAGTCTAGTCTATTGTCTAGTCTATAGCCTAGTCTATAGCCTAGTATATAGCCTAGTCTATAGTCTAGTCTATAGTCTAGTATATAGTCGAGTCTAGTATAGTATAGTCTATAGTCTAGTCTACAGTCTAGCCTATAGTCTAGTCTCTAATCTAGTCTACAGTCTAGTCTATAGTCTAGTCTATAGTCTAGTCTATAGTCTAGTCTATAGTATAGTCTATAGTCTAGTCTATAGTCTAGTCTATAGTCTAGTCTATAGTCTAGTCTATAGTCTAGTCTATAGTCTAGTCTATAGTCTAGTCTATAGTCTAGTCTATAGTCTAGTCTATAGTTTAGTCTATAGTCTAGTCTATAGTCTAGTCTATAGTCTAGTCTATAGTCTAGTCTATAGTCTAGTCTATAGTCTAGTCTATAGTCTAGTCTATAGTCTAGTCTATAGTCTAGTCTGTAGTCTAGTCTATAGTCTAGTCTATAGTCTAGTCTATAGTCTAGTCTATAGTCTAGTCTATAGTCTAGTCTATAGTCTAGTCTATAGTCTAGTCTATAGTCTAGTCTATAGTCTAGTCTATAGTCTAGTCTATAGTCTAGTCTATAGTCTAGTCTATAGTCTAGTCTATAGTCTAGTCTATAGTCTAGTCTATAGTCTAGTCTATAGTCTAGTCTATAGTCTAGTCTATAGTCTAGTCTATAGTCTAGTCTATAGTCTAGTCTATAGTCTAGTCTATAGTCTAGTCTATAGTCTAGTCTATAGTCTAGTCTATAGTCTAGTCTATAGTCTAGTCTATAGTCTAGTCTATAGTCTAGTCTATAGTCTAGTCTATAGTCTCGTCTATAGTCTAGTCTATAGTCTAGTCTATAGTCTAGTCTATAGTCTATAGTCTAGTTAGTCTAGTCTATAGTCTAGTCTATAGTCTAGTCTATAGTCTAGTCTATAGTCTAGTCTATAGTCTAGTCTATAGTCTAGTCTATAGTCTAGTCTATAGTCTAGTCTATAGTCTAGTCTATAGTCTAGTCTATAGTCTAGTCTATAGTCTAGTCTATAGTCTAGTCTATAGTCTAGTCTATAGTCTAGTCTATAGTCTAGTCTATAGTCTAGTCTATAGTCTAGTCTATAGTCTAGTCTATAGTCTAGTCTATAGTCTAGTCTATAGTCTAGTCTATAGTCTAGTCTATAGTCTAGTCTATAGTCTAGTCTATAGTCTAGTCTATAGTCTAGTCTATAGTCTAGTCTATAGTCTAGTCTATAGTCTAGTCTATTGTCTAGTCTATAGCCTAGTCTATAGCCTAGTATATAGCCTAGTCTATAGTCTAGTATATAGTCGAGTCTAGTATAGTATAGTCTATAGTCTAGTCTACAGTCTAGCCTATAGTCTAGTCTATAGTCTAGTCTACAGTCTAGTCTATAGTCTAGTCTATAGTCTAGTCTATAGTCTAGTCTATAGTCTAGTCTATAGTCTAGTCCATAGTCTAGTCTATAGTCTAGTCTATAGTCTAGTCTATAGTCTAGTCTATAGTCTAGTCTATAGTCTAGTCTATAGTCTAGTCTATAGTCTAGTCTATAGTCTAGTCTATAGTCTAGTCTATAGTCTAGTCTATAGTCTAGTCTATAGTCTAGTCTATAGTCTAGTCTATAGTCTAGTCTATAGTCTAGTCTATAGTCTAGTCTATAGTCTAGTCTATAGTCTATAATCTAGTCTATAGTCTAGTCTATAGTCTAGTTTATAGTCTAGTCTATAGTCTAGTCCATAGTCTAGTCTATAGTCTAGTCTATAGTCTAGTCTATAGTCTAGTCTATAGTCTAGTCTATAGTCTAGTATATAGTCTAGTCTATAGTCTAGTCTATAGTCTAGTCTATAGTCTAGTCTATAGTCTAGTCTATAGTCTAGTCTATAGTCTAGTCTATAGTCTAGTCTATAGTCTAGTCTATAGTCTAGTCTATAGTCTAGTCTATAGTCTAGTCTATAGTCTAGTCTATAGTCTAGTCTATAGTCTAGTCTATAGTCTGGTCTATAGTCTAGTCTATAGTCTAGTCTATAGTCTAGTCTATAGTCTAGTCTATAGTCTAGTCTATAGTCTAGTCTATAGTCTAGTCTATAGTCTAGTCTATAGTCTAGTCTATAGTCTAGTCTACAGTCTAGTCTATAGTCTAGTCTATAGTCTAGTCTATAGTCTAGTCTATAGTCTAGTCTATAGTCTATAATCTAGTCTATAGTCTAGTCTATAGCTTAGTCTATAGTCTAGTCTATAGTCTAGTCTAGCTTAGTCTATAGTCTAGTCTATAGTCTAGTCTAAGCTAAGTCTATAGTCTAGTCTATAGTCTAGTCTATAGTCTAGTCTATAGTCTAGTCTATAGTCTAGTCTATAGTCTAGTCTATAGTCTAGTCTATAGTCTAGTCTATAGTCTTAGTCTATAGTCTAGTCTATAGTCTAGTCTATAGTCTAGTATATAGTCTAGTCTATAGTCTAGTCTAGTCGTAGTTTAGTCTATAGTCTAGTCCACAGTTTATACCATAGTATAGTATATATTCCAGTCCATACTATTCTATAGTCTTGTCTACAGTCTACTATATCGTAAGTCCATAGACTAGGGGATAATTAGTTTAGTACATTAAAAACCTAAAAAGTACTATTTTTAAATTTTCCTAACCTGTTCTGTGTAAAGAAGAGTTTAACAGGCCTTTATTCAGACCTAATGATTGACATATCTTCTTTTCAATCACACCTACTACTTGTATAAAAATTTATATTTTATACCCTCCACCACCATCAGTGGTGATAGAGGGTATATATAACTTTGTCATTCCGTGTGTAACACCAAGAAATATTCATCTGAGACCCAACAAAGTATATATATTCTGGGTCCTAATCAAATTCTGAGTCGATTTAGCTATGTCCGTCTGTCCGTCTGTCCGTCTGTCCGTCTGTCTGTGTAAAACACGCTCACGATAAAACGAAGCAATAGAGCTTAACCAAATTCACCCAAAATGTTCTTCATTTTCCTAAGTTGTTTGGTATTGCAAATGGGCAAAATCGGTTCACACCGGGAAAAGTTATGAATCAAAATTTAAAACAACCTCGGAAAAAAATAAGCATTTTTTACACATTCTGATGTAGTTTTCTCGAAAACTATGCAAGATAATTCCATGAAAATCACCACACATTCGTTTCTGCACAAGATCTTGATCCCTGCTGAAAATTGCCAGAATCGGTCCACAATTCCATATACCTCCCATACAAAAGTACATATTCCCGGAAAATGGGTTTTTTGTTAATAACTTCCGCCACAATGTTTATATCTTCACAAAATTTTACAAATTAAAATCTTATGTCAATAGAATTCATTCAGAGAAAAAATTTTCTGGATCGGTCCATAATTGGTCATAGCTCCCATACAAGGTCCCCTCCCGAAAATCACTTAAACGCGCATAACTCAGTACTAAATTAAGATATCCATATAAAATTTGGTATAAGTATTGCCCATATGCATAGAAATATTACTGTGAAATTTTTTTTCGATCGGTCCATAATTGGTCATAGCTCCCATACAAGGTCCCCTCCCGAAAATCACTTAAACGCGCTTTACTCATAACTAAATTAAGATATCCATATAAAATTTGGTACAAATATTACTCATATGCACAGAAATTTTGTTGTGAAAGTTTTTTCCGATCGGTCCATAATTGATCATAGCTCCCATACAAGGTCCCCTCCCGAAAATCACTTAAACGCGCATAACTCATTACTAAATTAAGATATCCAAATAAAATTTGGTACAAGTATTGCCCATATGCATAGAAATATTACTGTGAAATTTTTTTCCGATCGGTCCATAATTGATCATAGCTCCCATACAAGGTCCCCTCCCGAAAATCACTTAAACGCGCTTAACTCATAACTAAATTAAGATGTCCATATAAAATTTGGTACAAATATTACTCATATGCACAGAAATATTGTTGTGAAATTTTTTTCCGATCGGTCCATAATTGATCAAAGCTCCCATACAAGGTCCCCTCCCGAAAATCACTTAAACGCGCATAACTCATTACTAAATTAAGATATCCAAATAAAATTTGGTGTAAGTATTGCCCATATGCATAGAAACATTACTGTGAGAGTTTTTTTTTTTTTGATCGGTCCATAATTGGTCATAGCTCCCATACAAGGTCCCCTCCCGAAAATCACTTAAACGCGCATAACTCAGTACTAAATTAAGATATCCATATCAATATAAAATTTGGCACAAGTATTACTCATATGCACAGAAATATTACTGTGAAAATTTTTTTCGATCGGTCCATAATTGGTCATAGCTCCCATACAAGGTCCCCTCCCGAAAATCACTTAAACGCGCATAACTCATTACGTAATTAAGATACCCATATGGTACAAATATTACTCATATGCACAGAAATATTACAGATAATTTTTTTTCCGATCGGTCCATAACTCGTCAAAGCTCCCATACAAGGTCCCCTCCCGAAAATCACTTAAACGCACATAACTCATTACTAAATTAAGATATCCATATAAAGTTTGGCAAAAATATTGCTCATATACAGAGAAATATTACTGTGAAATTGTTTTCCTATCGATCCATAATTGATCATAGCTCCCATACAAGGTCCCTTTCAGAAAAACACTTAAAGGCACATAACTCATTACCAAATAATGATATAAATAAATACTATTTTTGTTTATAAATACTATTTTGTAATGCAAAAAGCACTTAATGCTATTTCAAAAAATTTTCACGATCGGTCTATGTTTGGTCATATCTCTCATACTAGGTCCTGCCCCTAAAAGCGCTTTAACCATATTTAACTATTTGCATTATCAATTTGTGTAGAACAAAATTAAATATATGTATGTATTTTTAAAATCCTTAAATCTTTCACACAATCTTGGGATTTTTCTATTTAAGACATGAGAAAACTTATTTCTACAAATATTTTATTAATTAGAAATGTATTAATACAAAAGTTGCTGGTGGAGGGTATTTAAGATTCGGCTCAGCCGAATATAGCACTCTAACTTGTTTTTCATACAACCCGATTCATTGTGATATTTTAATTATTTGTAACAAAAATATTCAGCACATGAAAAATAAAATTTTCTTTAGCAATTTTTTTTTGTTCCATAGAGTCTTAAGAGTGTAAATTCGGGAAATCAACATTTTCGTAGTGTATTTTTCATAATTTCAATACACTCTTCTTCTAATTTATAATTGCCGTTGGTTGGTACGTTTCTTCATTTTTACGTTTTATATGTAGATGCATGTATTTTTAAGGCCCTAAGAGACTTCAGCATGAACGGGCTATGTAAAATTTTTATACACACCATCAAAAAAGAGGGGGGGGGGGTATATTGTTTTTGTCATTCCGTTTGTAACACATTGAAATATTCGCCTAAGACCCATAAAAGTATATATATTCTGGGTCTTTATTAGATTTTAAGACGATCTAGCCATGTCCGTCCGTCTGTCCGTCTGTCTGTCTGTTGAAAACACGATAGAGTCCAAATGGAAGTAGCTAGCTAAATTTTGCACAGATATTTTTAGTTGATGCAGTTTGTTTGGTATTGAAAATGGACAATATCGGTCCACAATTTCGCCTAGCCCCCATGTAAGGCCTCCTCAGAAAATGGCTTTATAGGGGTGAAATTTGGCACAAACATGTTTTATGGGAACATAAATCTCATCGTAGAATTTTATAAGGATCGGTTCATAATTGGCCCTACCCCCCATATAAAGTCCCCTTCAGAAAATGACTTTATCGCCCATAACTGACTAAGAAAAGCATCAATAGCGGTGAAATTCGGTACAAACATGTTTTATGGGATCCTAAATCTTTTTTTTAAATTTTATAAGGATCGGTCCATAATTGACCCTACCCCCCATATAAAGTCCCCTTCAGAAAATGACTTTATCGCCCATAACTGGCTAAGAGAAACATCAATAGCGGTGAAATTCGGCACAAACATGTTTTATGGAAACATAAATCTCCTCGTAGAATTTTATAAGGATCGATCCATAATTGACCCTACCCCCCATATAATATCCCCTTCAGAAAATGACTTTATCGCCCATAACTTGGTAATGGAAGAACCAATAGCGGTAAAATTCGGCACAAACATGTTTTATGGAAACATAAATCTCTTCGTAGAATTTTATAAGGATCGGTCCATAATTGACCCTACCCCCATATAAAGTCCCCTTCAGAAAATGACTTTATCGCCCATAACTGACTAAGAAATGCATCAATAGCGATGAAATTCGGCACAAACATGTTTTATGGGAACATAAATCTCTTCGTAGAATTTTATAAGGATCGGTCCATAATTGACCCTACCCAAAATATAAAGTCTCCTTCAGAAAATGACTTTATCGACCATAACTGACTAAGAGAAGCATCAATAGCGGTGAAATTCGGCACAGACATGTTCTATGGGATCCTAAATCGCTTTGTGGAATTTTATAAGGAAAGGCCCATAATTGACCCTACCCCCCATATAAAGTCCCCTTCAGAAAATGACTTTATCGCCCATAACTGGCTAAGAGAAGAACGAATAGCGGTGAAATTTGGCACAAACATGTTTTATGGGAACATAAATCTCTTCGTGGAATTTTATAAGGATCGGTCCATAATTGACCCTACCCCCCATATAAAGTCCCATTCAGAAAATTACTTTGTTGCCCATATCTGGCTAAATTTCACATAAACAAGTTTTGTATGAGTCCCTTACTGGCTCAAAAATGCGACATAAACAATATGTGTATGTACAAAAATCGTTCTAAATTTTAGAAGTATCGACTTTAGAAGTATT
>NW_023996585.1:0-24062 GCF_015586225.1 Lucilia sericata | reverse complement strand
TGCAGGTTTAATTTTCCATGTACAAACAAAATATTTATAAAGAACATTAATTTAAAAAAAAAAAAAATCCACAAGTGGAACTTGAACTCGAGCCTGAATAATATTTAATTATAATGTAATATAATTCTTTTGTTCGAGAAAATTAAATAAACTTTCATTAAATTCTTTATTGAAAAGACTATAGACTAGATATAGACTAGACTATAGATTAGAATATAGACTAGACTATAGACTAGACCATAGACTAGACTATTGACTAGACTATAGACTAGACTATAGACTAGACTATAGACTAGACTATAGACTAGACTATAGACTAGACTACAGACTAGACTATAGACTAGACTATAGACTAGACTATAGACTGACTATAGACTAGACTAGACTAGACTATAGACTAGACTATAGACTAGACTATAGACTAGACTATAGACTAGACTATAGACTAGACTATAGACTAGACTATAGACTAGACTATAGACTAGACTATAGACTAGACTATAGACTAGACTATAGACTAGACTATAGACTAGAATAGACTAGAATAGACTAGACTATAGACTAGACTACAGACTAGAATATAGACTAGACTATAGACTAGACTATAGACTAGACTATAGACTAGACTATAGACTAGACTATAGACTAGACTATAGACTAGACTATAGACTAGACTATAGACTAGACTATAGACTAGACTATAGACTAGACTATAGACTAGACTATAGACTAGACTATAGACTAGACTATAGACTAGACTATAGACTAGACTATAGACTAGACTATAGACTAGACTATAGACTAGACTATAGACTAGACTATAGACTATACTATAGACTAGACTATAGACTAGACTATAGACTAGACTATAGACTAGACTATAGACTAGACTAGACTATAGACTAGACTATAGACTAGACTATAGACTAGACTATAGACTAGACTATAGACTAGACTATAGACTAGACTATAGACTAGACTATAGACTAGACTATAGACTAGACTATAGACTAGACTATAGACTAGACTATAGACTAGACTATAGACTAGACTATAGACTAGACTATAGACTAGACTATAGACTAGACTATAGACTAGACTATAGACTAGACTATAGACTAGACTATAGACTAGACTATAGACTAGACTAGACTAGACTATAGACTAGACTAGACTAGACTATAGACTAGACTATAGACTAGACTATAGACTAGACTATAGACTAGACTATAGACTAGACTATAGACTAGACTATAGACTAGACTATAGACTAGACTATAGACTAGACTATAGACTAGACTATAGACAAGACTAGACTATAGACTAGACTAGACTAGACTATAGACTAGACTAGACTATAGACTAGACTATAGACTAGACTATAGACTAGACTATAGACTAGACTATAGACTAGACTATAGACTAGATTATAGACTAGACTATAGACTAAACTATAGACTAGACTATAGACTAGACTATAGACTAGACTATAGACTAGACTATAGACTAACTATAGACTAGACTATAGACTACACTATAGGCTAGACTATAGACTAGACTATAGATTAGACTATAGACTAGACTATAGACTAGAATAGACTATAGACTAGACTATAGACTAGACTATAGACTAGACTATAGACTAGACTATAGACTAGACTATAGACTAGACTATAGACTAGACTAGACTATAGACTAGACTAGACGATAGACTAGACTAGACGATAGACTAGGCTACACTATAGACTAGAGTATAGACTAGACTATAGACTAGACTATAGACTAAACTATAGACTAGACTATTGACTAGACTATAGACTAGACTATAGACTAGACTATAGACTAGACTATAGACTAGACTATAGACTAGACTATAGATTAGACTATAGACTAGACTATAGATTAGACTATAGACTAGACTATAGACTAGAAGAGCTATAGACTAGACTAGACTAGACTAGACTATAGACTAGACTAGACTATAGACTAGACTAGACGATAGACTAGACTAGACGATAGACTAGACTAGACGATAGACTAGACTAGCGATAGACTAGGCTACACTATAGACTAGAGTATAGACTAGACTATAGACTAGACTATAGGACTAGACCAGGGGTCGGCAAACTACGACTTCGCGAGCCAAATGGCGGCTCTTTGGATGTGGAGCTGTGGCTCTTTAGTTTCATAAACACTTTCTTATTTTATAAACAAATATTTATATATTTTAAAATCTTTCTGAATCGTTTAACGAGCAGTGTTTGTTTAAAACTAACAAAACAATTCGCAAACGTTTCTACAATATTCACAACTTTTCATCTTTGTTTAATCGTTTTGTACGTAAGCAAAATCAAGCAAATTCTTTTGGGCGAGAAAGAACGAAAACAAAACAATTAGTTTTCAGTCATTTCCTTGCTTTTATTTACCATTGTGCATTTGGAAGTTGTACTGGATCTCTAGAAATGCAGTTGATCAATTTAAAAGTAAAGCTTTGGTTATGGAAATAGTCAAAGTTTAAAAGCCAGTTGATAGAGTTAGGTAAAAAGCCAACTAACAAATGAATGTTTAGAGTCGTTTGTGAAACTTTCTAGAGCCATATAAGTTAGTATTGTAAGAAAAATGTTTAATTCTTTAAATTTTTAATTGAAAAGTTCACTATAAACGAATGGGGCATCATGAGCGCTCCTACGAAGTGCCATTAGATAAGATGTAAATCATGATCGTACATTTCGAAATTTTCATGTTTTGAATTAAAACATATGTTTTGGAAATTGAAAGTATCGTAATTAATTAATTAATTAATTAATAATGTGGAGAGTTGGATACAGTTAAATACTAAAAACTTGGTCTATTTGAAAACTTCAATATTGGGTGTTGGTTGGTAGTATCAATTCGGAACCCATCTTATTAAATTTGGTACAGATATTTTTGTTTCTATAAATTTGTTTATGACGAATTTCACAACTATGCTGGTATTATTTAGAGCCCTGCATGAGTAACTCTATTTGCTACACACAATGAGTGACTCATTGCTTTGCACTCAACTCATTGTTTGTTTAGAATAGTATTTACAAAGTTTTGTATACTCAAACGTTGTGAGTACTATCAAGTGAATGTGCAACTACATTCAAATCGAGCGAGTAAACAATTTGTTTATGTTAAAACAATACAAATAGATTGTTTGAATCGAATGAATCGATTCAAACTTTTTCTTGAATAAATGGTGAAAATTTTGAATGCTGTTAAAACTAGTTCCTGTGGCCCGAATTCGCTGAAATTTGGTAGTCTTGAGTACAATTGATGACAAGATAATATTATGTTCGAATATTCGAAATTAAGTTCGAAAATTCGAAGTTATGTTCGAAAAATTTTTTATGCTTTTAAATTATTCTTTGAGTCCAAAAAACTAAAAAAAAATTTTCGAAAATTCGAACTCATGTTCGAAAAAAATTTAAAGCTGATAAAACCAGTTTCCGTGGACCAAATTGGCTGAAATTTGGCAGTGTTAAGTACAGTTGATGACGCTACTATATTATCTTCGACTATTCGAAATTAAGTTCGAAAATTCGAAGTAATATTTCAAAAAATCTGTTAATTTGTCGAACTTAAAAATTGTTTTGCTTTCACTCGATTCACTCACTGTATACTACTTGAATTGAATCACACAAACACTCTCATTACTTGTTTCGTTTGAATTGAGTATTGACTAACATTCCTTATTTTCAAATATACTATTCATTTCATTCATAAAACAATGAGTGAGTCAAACACAGTGTTTGAAAAAAATCAAATGTTTTAATTTATTATTTAAGTCACTCATGCAGGGCTCTAGTATTATTAAGCCTGTTATGAGCGTTAAAGTCAACAATGAATTCATCATTAAAAAATTTTGGAGAGAGATTTTTCTTCCTATAATACTTGTTTGTGTCGAATTGCGTCGCTATACTAATATGTATTATTAAATCAGTTATGAGCGTTAGAGTCATTTTCCGAAGTAGACCTTATAAAAGGGGATTGGTCAATTATGTTCGGATCCTCTTAAAATTTGGTCGAGAAATTTTGTTCTTATAAACTTGTTTGTGTCAAATTTCGTCGCTTACTGCTATATTAAGTCACTTAAGCGATAGGGTAATTTTCTAGTGGTGATCTTATATGGTGGTAGGATAAATTATGAGTCGATAGTCACCAAATTGGTAAAGAGATTTTTGTTCTTGTTTGTGTTGAATGTCGTCATAATACAGCTATTATTAAGACAGTTATGAGCGTTAAAATCAAATTTGGAAGATAGATATTGGTTCTTATAAAAGTTGTTTATTTTGAATTTCGTTGAAATATTGCTACTGTTAAGTCAATTATGATCGTTAGTCATTTTCTAAAAAGGACCTTATATTGGGTTTGGTAAAATATGGTTCGATGTCCGCAATACATCACAATATAATTTCTGTATGCATAAAAAAACTGTATCTTGATTGCCGCCAAATTAATATATTACTTTATGCATCATCAATTTTCGTTATTTTTACATTTCCTAATATACTTCGAAAAGCCTTTTAAATGGTAACACTGTCGCCTTACTCTAATAAACTTCTATATTTTAAAAAATGTATTCGAATGACACATAAAAAAGTATTTGTAGTCAAAAATCTATAAGAAAGATTCCTTGCAGAATGTCCTGTAGATAATTAATCAAAAATTATGTTATTGAAGTGAATTCATAAAGTATTTCAACTAAATTCAAATCGGGGTTTGTTGGTCAAATAGGCCGAAACATGGAAGTCATAAAGCTTCTTTGTTTTCATAAAGATTTTCGAAATTAGAATTTTTCTTTGAAAAAAATTCTAAAACTATTAAAATAATCTCTATATTACAAGGATTCGCTAAAAGTGCCATTTTTGTTTTATTTGATGCCAATTTATAACATTTCACAGCTTCGAAGTTAAAAATTTACAATTTTCATGAATTTTAAGGTAATTTTAGAACATAACCTTTTAGAATTTCTTTGATAGGGACGCTGATTTTAATTGTAGGAGTGTAAAATTTAGCAGGAACATGTATTTTGATACGGTGCGTCATAATCAATTAAAAAGTCGATTTTGATTTTTTTGTAACTTAGGGCTTTTTGGATTTCATATGAAAATTTTTAAAGTTTTAATAAACAAAAATTTTGTGGCTCTTTTAAAACATATGTTTTGTAAACTGTAAATTTTGGCTCTTCCGACAAAAGTTTGCCGACCCCTGGACTAGACTATAGACTAGACTATAGACTAGACTATAGACTAGACTATAGACTAGACTATAGACTAGACTATAGACTAGACTATAGACTAGACTAGATAGACTAGACTAGACTAGACTAGACTAGACTAATAGACTAGACTAGACTATAGACTAGACTAGACTATAGACTAGACTAGACTAGACTATAGACTAGACTAGACTATAGACTAGACTAGACTAGACTAGACTATAGACTAGACTAGACTAGACTATAGACTAGACTATAGACTAGACTTAGACTAGACTATAGACTAGACTATAGACTAGACTATAGACTAGACTATAGACTAGACTATAGACTAGACTATAGACTAGACTATAGACTAGACTATAGACTAGACTATAGACTAGACTATAGACTAGACTATAGACTAGACTATAGACTAGACTATAGACTAGACTATAGACTAGACTATAGACTAGACTATAGACTAGACTATAGACTAGACTATAGACTAGACTATAGACTAGACTATAGACTAGACTATAGACTAGACTATAGACTAGACTATAGACTAGACTATAGACTAGACTATAGACTAGACTATAGACTAGACTATAGACTGGACTATAGACTAGACTATAGACTAGACTATAGACTAGACTATAGACTAGACTATAGACTAGACTATAGACTAGACTATAGACTAGACTATAGACTAGACTATAGACTAGACTATAGACTAGACTATAGACTAGACTATAGACTAGACTATAGACTAGACTATACTAGACTATAGACTAGACTATAGACTAGACTATAGACTAGACTATAGACTAGACTATAGACTAGACTATAGACTAGACTAGACTAGACTAGACTATAGACTAGACTAGACTATGACTAGACTAGACTATAGACTAGACTAGACTATAGGGGAACCTGGACTAGACTAGACTATAGACTTAGACTAAGACTATAGACTAGACTAGACTATAGACTAGACTATAGACTAGACTATAGACTAGACTATAGACTAGACTATAGACTAGACTATAGACTAGACTATAGACTAGACTATAGACTAACTATAGACTAGACTATAGACTAGACTATAGACTAGACTATAGACTAGACATAGCTGACTATAGACTAGACTATAGACTAGACTATAGACTAGACTATAGACTAGGACATAGACTAGACTATAGACTAGACTATAGACTAGACTATAGTACTAGACTATAGACTAGACCTATACTAGACTATAGACTAGAGATAGACTAGACTATAGACTAGCTATAGACTAGACTATAGACTAGACTATAGACTAGACATAGACTAGACTATAGACTAGACTATAGACTATAGACTAGACTATAGACTAGACTATAGACTAGACTATAGACTAGATATAGACTAGACTAGAGACCTTAGACATTCATAACTTACTATGGGCAATTCTTTTTTTTCTTATATAAATACAATTTTTGGTTATTCAACTAAAAATTAAAATTCTTTATTTTTGCGATAATTCCAATTGTTGGAATATTACTATTGCAGGGAGCACAAAAGAGATTAAATTTGAACTAACTGGTGGATGTACCTGTAGTATATTTTGAAAAATATATTCAATTATTTGGTGAATTTATAAGCTTATGATAAAATTGAAATATTAAAGAAATATTTTATTTAAATTTTTCAAAGCATATTTTAAGGCTATTATATAATAAATATAAAACAAATTTGTTTAAAAATTTCATTTATTTCATACTTTTAGTGCTGTTGTTATATAAACTAATAAAGCATACGTACATGTCAAATATATTTTTTTTTTTTCATAAAAATAAAAAAACGATTTTTATATAAAAATGTAAATACTTTTCTTCCAAACTGCAGCATGTTATAAAATTTAATAACATTTCAACAATATTACTTTTATTAGATTTTTTATGTTTTATTTTTTTAAAACTATTTCTATGGTGTTTTTTTTATTGCTTATAACTTAACAAAAACTATTTTAAAAACATATTCAAAATAAATGAAAAAAAGCTTAAATAATACTTGCTGAGTATAAGGGCAAACTATTTGTTAACGGAAAAGCTATTTTAAATTTTAGTTTGAACAAAATGTGTGCTTTTTCGTTTACCCTTAAATCTAAAAATAGCGAATACATGTGTTGTTGCTATTATTTTTTAGCATTTTTTTTTGCCTATTACCCTATATTGTAATCTTTGACGTGAGCCTGTCACATGCTGGAGTAAGCACTTCGGTTGTTGCCGTTGTAAGTGCTTTAGTTGGGGAGTGGGGAAGAAAAACATCAACTGTTTGTGTAGTTTCTTAAAATTGTTTATTGTATTATGTCAGTTGTATCAAATTTACATACTGTTTTTGTTATTATTATTATTTTCTCTAGCGCTCTATTTTTTATACTTTGAATTATTATTACAATATTATTACAAAATATAAATTCTGCCAAAGTTGGAGTAGAAAATCTATATAATGAATATATTTATATATTTATAAGTACATTGCTGAAGAGAATAAATAGATTTTAAAGTAGAAAGAATTTGGAATGTTAGAAAACATTTTAAATTTAACCGTTAGGGTACATCCGCCTCCGATATCTGGCACATTGATATTGGAGGAAACTTCAGAGTTATCTGGAATTAGAATTAGACCAGATAATCTAAACGTCTTTATTAGGTATTGCGGTTGGTTTGAAGAAATAAAACCTTACAACATTGACCAGTAGCTCTTAGAGTCCAAGATTCTTTTCTGAATATATATCACTATCAGTATCAATTTTAATTTTTTGACTAATAATCTCTTGAATCTTCACTTTCTTGCCTCCGACAACAATTGTGTCTTCTAAAATCTACTCAAAGGGACCATAAGTACCCAAGTATACGTCTTTCGTAGTCTAATGAACCCAACAATGTATTTGCAATTTTTAAGGATATATTTCTATCATTCATTCTGCTAATAATGCGTTTTATGCGATAAGTTTTGCTTTATTTTTGGGAGCTATTGATGCGCTTTCGGGCAGCAGGTTTCAACCAAAAGCATGTATATTAGGTACAGATAAAATAAGAGAGATCATTGAACTCTATGAAAGGAAATAATGTTTGTACCAAATCGTTACTTGCGATTAACAATTTATTCATTACGATAACCCGAAACATAAGAGATCGTAGGTCAACCTGCAGAATCGACAGCAAAGCTAAATATCCATAACACTAAGGTAATAATTTGTATTTAGTGGAACCAGAAAGGTTTTATCTGTATTTAGTGGAAGCAGAAAGGTTTTATTTGGCCAGAACCTGTACCGAATGCATCTTTGAAGCGAACATTGGCCGATAAGAGTATAAGAGCAAACATGAAAGCGTGCCCAGACCCGTCCGCTTCAACTACTTCAACATATGAAATAGGCTTGACTTGTTTTTTACCTCAAAAGGTGTGCAGTTCTTTGGGTGTAGAACCCATATGTTTACAGAAAAATGCGAAAAGATCATCAAATCTACGAAATGGCGTTCAAAAACCCATAACTTTTGACTCGATTGGAATTTTTAAACCCATTTTTTTGTTTGATGAGACTTTGGGCTTCAACTATTACCATAAAACTTAAAAGCGATAAACAAATTTTAGTATTTTATTAATATGAGAGGTACAACGCCTACTGATTCTAGACCGCCCATTTTTCCACTAAAAACTAATATTGATACTTAAGTCACAAGTACAAAATTTCCCAGATATACGAATTTTAGTATTTGATTAATATGGGAGGTGCCACGCCCACAAATGCTAGTCTGCAAATTTTTCCAAAATGTTTGTACGGATTTCAAAGTAGACTGGGTAAGATTTTTTATAATTTCCTAGATATACGATTAAGTATTTGCCTAATATGAGAGATGCCACGCCCACTAATGATAGTGTAAAAGTTGTTGGTGCAAAAAAAGTCACAAGTACAAAATTTCCCAGATATACGAATTTTAGTATTTGATTAATATGGGCGGTGCCACGCCCACAAATGCTAGTCTGCAAATTTTTCCAAAATGTTTGTACGGATTTCAAAGTAGACTGGGTAAGATTTTTTATAATTTCCTAGATATACGAATTTAAGTATTTGCCTAATATGAGAGATGCCACGCCCACTAATGATAGTGTAAAAGTTGTTGGTGCAAAAAAAAAAAAATTATTTTTGGCCGCCATTCCAAAATATGGTCCACAGTGCAGTGGCCAATATTTTCAATAAATTTATAGTGTACAAATGTTTTAGAATAAATGCTACAATTTAAAAAAAGATCCGTATTATAAAGTTAAACACACATGTATTATTATTTTAAAGTAAAATTTGTTTAATTGTTGTTTAATTTTGTTTGCTAATCTTTCAATAACTGAGTTTAGTTAAACTAGTTTAATTAAGGTTTAAGTAAACTTTGTAGCATTTTTAAGTTCTAAACATATTTTGTTTCACAATGTTCTTTACTATTTATTAATATGCATAGCTTATTGCGTTCTAAATTTTAATTAACAAAAATTACCGATGTTTTGAAATATTTTTTTTTAATTTTTATATATAACCCATAAACACCAAATATCCCTTAAGTACTTTAAAATGCAAATAAATAACTTCTACTTACTTAAAGTTCTTTAAATATGATAAAAATCTTTTTTTTTTAATTTAAACATTAAATTTCAGCATTATTCTAATCCCTAAAGCATAATATTATACTAAATTATCCATATTAAAGTTATAAACTCTTGCTCTTTTGTATTTTCACAAAATATATATTCAATAATTTAGTTTAATCGCATAAAAATGTAAATTTTCTTACTCAGCCTAAGCAACTAAGTTCTCTAATGTCGAAAAGCTGTTTAAATAAATAGCTTATTTAAATTATTTTCATAAGTTCCAATAGGGAGCAAAGGAAGAAATCAATTTATTATGAAAAAAAACAAAAACAAATCGTATAAGTATAATTTGTTTACTGCCACAGACTTTTATCATTAAATGAATGACTCAACTTTCCAGACGTTCATAATTTAAGGCGTTAAGAAGTCGTTTGCATTAAAACATATATACACTTTTAACTAAACACATATAGATTAAAACATGTGCTTTTGGTTGTTGGCGGTCTATAGCAGAGATGGGTATTTAGAAAAGATATCATACAAGTGCGGAGTCAAGCGAAACACTGCAAATGCTAAAGAAGAAAATATGCTATTTATTACAAATCATTTTCTACAGTTTTAAACTTTAGAATATATAAATTTAAAATATATAATTGCCCATTACTGGTCTGTAAGCACGTGCAGCTGTGTGTGCTCATATGTTTATTATGAGCTCTCATGCACGCTGTTAAGATAAATAAAAATTTAGCGCCATTTTAAAATTTCACTATTTACGATTAAGTCAATATACGACCGACCATGTGAATATTTAATATTAATATAACAGTTAGGTTTAAAAAAATGGCACAATACTTTTTTTAAGAGAAATTTAAAATGGATTTTCTAAAGCGAAAATCTGTACTCTTAACAAAAAATCGAACTAATCTTGTCTTATATTGTAAACTCACAAACCGAGAAGGTTTACAAACTTCCAAGCGCAAGTCCGCAAATCGTGAAGAATCTTGACTCTCTTGACCATTGATAGAAATTCGTTTAGATTTCTTATAGACCGAGATAATTCGCTATGTCTTTTATGATCTGGATTGTAACAATGCTGAATCAAATCAAATTTGTTAGAATTACCGGATGACCTACTCTGGGATCATAGGAATAACTAGACCAACCAAACTAGGGAGCAGTGTTTGCGTGATTCATGCATTACTAACCCACACTTTCTCAAGGATTTCTTAAAATTAAATCAATTTGTAGGTTAAAAAAAACCCACATATCTTCGAAAAAAAAGGTATTAAGCACTAAAAGGATTAAAATCTTTAAACACTCATTAATAATAAAGGAGCGTTTTTCTTAGAATTAGATATTCTAGGGCATAAGAAAGTAATACAAAAAGTTGATTTTTAAAGTGAAAACCTAAAAGTTAGTTTTCTTATTTATCCTCTTTATATATGCATTTAACCTTTTAGCTTAATACCAAATATCATTAATTCTCTCATTATGCCCGTAATCTTTTCATAAATTGTCTGCTACAAACATGACCTCAATTAGCTGCTGTGCTATACGCTACAGCCAATACTGTCTAATGAGAGCAACAACATTGTTAGAATATTTATATATTTTACGTGTTTTTCCTCTTTTTTTACTGTACAATTTCCTTTCTGCATAAAAAATGAACAAAATATAATATTTAGTACTATAAACTAGAAAAACGTACTTTGTACAACAATATTAATGTACCAACGACCTTCTACATTTCTCACATATCCACACACATACACACAACTACCACCCTCGATATCCATTTTCCGTGTGCGCACCGCTCTTTCTTGCTGCTCCAGCACTTAAAGTGCTAATGTTGGATTTAGTCTGGTAATAATTCTATTTGATGGCTTATAAAAATGAAACGTGCCAACATTAAAATATCATACAAAATAATAATATATAAACAAAAAGCATAGAAACAAGCAAATTGTGGACATGTGCATGGTGCTATCGGGGTTGCGAAATGAAAAATATTTAAACGAAATTGAAAGGAATGTACTCATTTGACAGCTTATTAGTAGCATTGCATGGATAGCTAAATTAGGAGTAATATAGTGACTAATGGAATACTTAATCTAAGGCTTTTCTTGAATAGATTTTCAAGGAAATATGCGATTATAGCTTCTGGAGGAAGATGGAATCACAATTACCTCATATTAGTTTCAAAGAAAAATTGATTGATTTGACCACAGATCCTTATCAATTTTGTAAGTAAGTAAGTAAGTAAGTAAGTATAAGTAAGTAAGTAAGTAAGTAAGTAAGTAAGTAAGTAAGTAAGTAAGTAAGTAAGTAAGTAAGTACGTAAGTAATAAGTAAGTAAGTAAGTAGTCCGTCGTCGTCGTCGTCCGTCCGTCGTCCGTAGTCCGTCGTCGTCCGTCCGTCCGTCCGTCCGTCCGTCGTCCGTCCGTCAGTCCGTCCGTCCGTCCGTCCGTCCGTCCGTCCGTCTCCGTCCGTCCGTCCGTCCGTCCGTCCGTCCGTCCGTCGTCGTCCGTCCGTCCGTCCGTCCGTCCGTCCGTCCGTCCGTCCGTCCGTCCGTCCTCCGTCGTGTCCTCCGTCCGTCCGTCGTCCGTCCGTCCGTCCGTACGTACGTCAGTAGTAAGTAAGTCAGTCCGTCGTAATCCGTCAGTCCGTCCGTCCCCCCCGTCGTCGTCCGTCCCCGTCCGTCCGTCCGTCCGTCCGTCCGTCCGTCCGTCCGTCCGTCCGTCCGTCCGTCCGTCCGTCCCGTCCGTCATCGTCCGTCCGTCCGTCCGTCCGTCCGTCGTCCGTCCTCCGTCCGTCCGTCCGTCCGTCCGTCCGTCCGTCCCTCCGTCCGTCCGTCCGTCCGTCCGTCCGTCCGTTCCGTCCGTCCCGTCCGTCCGTCCGTCCGTCCGTCCGTCCGTCCGTCCGTCCGTCCGTCCGTCCGTCCGTCCGTCCGTCCGTCCGTCCGTCCGTCCGTCCGTCCGTCCGTCCGTCCGTCCGTCGTCCGTCCGTCCGTCCGTCCGTCCGTCCGTCCGTCGTCGTCCGTCCGTCGTCCGTCCGTCCGTCCGTCCTTCCGTCCGTCCGTCCGTCCGTCCGTCCGTCCGTCCCTCCGTCCGTCCGTCCGTCCGTCCGTCCGTCCGTCCGTCCGTCCGTTCCGTCCGTTCCGTCCGTCCGTCCGTCTTCTCCGTCCGTCCGTCCGTCCGTCCGTCCGTCTTCTCAGTTCCTCCCTTTTGCCCTTTCCGTGCTTATAACTTTTAGATTGAACCATACTTGGTCTTTAATTTACACATGTTGTAAATATAATGACATTTTAGGGTGAGGATAGTGAAACAAGGGTTAATGCAAACATTTTAATATTTACTAATATCTTCAATTTTATTCAAAGTTTTATTAAAAAATGATTTCATTGCAGACCTGAGTACTCTTCCCTTTATGAGCCGAATAAAAACTAACCGCCACATTCCCCTTAATTTAACTATTAGTGGTAATAAATGTAATTGATCTTTTATACACCTGCCTAAAATGTATTTTTGGCTCTTTTAAATAATGATCATAAATATATGAAAGTTTTATTTTAGTATTTAATTTCGAAAGAAACGTGAATAAACTCATCAGCCGTCATACATTTAGTATGGATTATAGAACCATAATATATGTATATATTATTGTTTTATTATGCATTCAAGTGCTGCTGCTGAGTAATGAGTAGCCAATATTTGCGTATCTTTTGAGATACTTAAAGTTACAATTTTTCCTAAAATTTTCGCCATTATTTTAAAATTTATTAGCAAATCTTTCTAGAAGTATTGAGTTTGCAAATATAAACATTTCAGTGATGAATACTAGTTGAATAACACTATATTCATTCGTTTTAAAATTATATCTTATAGATTTTTTTGGGTTCTTATTCTAATGTTTCCCTAACATTTAAAGAAACCGGAGAGGTATAAGGTAAATTAGAATCAAAATCAGTAATCTCCATTTCGAGTTCTATGAGAAAATGTTTTATTTTAGTTTTTGTATTTATATAATAAAATGGAATTCGAAGAAAATGTAAAGCAAATTTAAAACAAATCCACAGAGAAGGTTGTTGGCAAAAACTTAACAGACCGTATATTGTAAAGTACATAAATCACATATAATTGCAATATTTCTGTGATTTATTTTAAATGCAAACACATTTAAATAACGCTCTACTTAATTTATTATTTACAATTTTAAAAATTATTAATAAATATTGAAATTTGAATAAATAATAAATAACAAACAATGTTTTGCTCTCTGCAGTTATTTGTTGGCTAATTGTGACTTCCTCACGTTTAATGAATGTATATTTAATATATATTATTATTAATCCTAAATGTATGCTACATGTAATTATAGTAAATATTGATACATGAAACATTAATTTTATATTGATTACAATACGTGATATATTTGTTAAATAGTAGAAATTATTAGAAATATTGAAAATATTTGATATATTTTCTATTTATAGCAAAATTTACAGAATAATTTCTTCTCAAACTGAAAATTTGTTTCAATCCCTCCTAAATATGCTACACTTTAGCTTGATAAAATTCTACTTAAAATATACAATATATTTACAAACAAAAATAAATACAAGTATTTAGAAAAAAGAAAAACTTTACCACTTTCAAAAATTTGTTAAGACTTAATTGTTGCAAAAATGTTTTCATTTCAAACATAAAATATTCTTAAGTTGACAACTTAAGTTGTGTTATGTCATTCTTATGTATGATGGACTACATTATCTGCTACAATACCTTGACTGTGCATTTTTTTTATATAAAATATGCAAAAATATAACACAGACGACTTAAACTGAATGTATAATTAATATTACTTAAATATTTTATTATTTTCATCTTTGTTTTTGACAATATGCACGCTGGCAACAGATTGTCAGAACATATTAAAATGTTATTTAAATTTAATATGAAAAACATACTGGGCTGCTGTTGCAAATATCAAATATACAATATATTTAAGTTAATATTTTTCGTTGTAATTAATTTTACAGTATTTTGAAAGAGATATTTAATTTCATATTCATGCATAATTTAAAATTTTTAAGAAATATAATTTACAGCTATGTACATAGCAGCTGATTGAATAAGAAATTCATATAAAATTATTTAGGTTATAAACAAACATTGTCTACTTTAGGGAGTTAATATTAAAGTGCTTTCGTTGCATTTACTACGTTACAGTTTTCACATATTTTGATGAATTAAAGCAATTTAGGTACGAGTAACTAAACATTACCATGTATATCGCATAGTGTCTAGTCTAACCTATTGTAATATCTAGTTTATAGTCTATAGACTAGACTAGACTATAGTCTAGTCTATAGTCTACGTCTATAGTCTAGTCTAAAGTCTAGTCTATAGTCTAGTCGAGTCTATAGTCTAGCATAATCTAGTCAATATCTAGTCATATCTAGTCTATAGTCTAGTCTATAGTCTATTCTATAGTCTAGTCTATAGTCTAGTCCTATAGTCTATCTATAGTCTAGTCCTATAGTCTAGTCTATAGTATAGTCCTTAGTCTAGTCTATAGTCTAGTCTATAGTCTAGTCTATAGTATAGTCATAGTCTAGTCTATAGGCTAGTCTATAGTCTAGTCTATAGTCTAGTCTATAGTCTAGTCTATAGTCGAGTCTATGTCTAGTCTATAGTCTAGTCTATAGTAGTCTATAGTCTAGTCTATAGTCTAGTCTATAGTCTAGTCTATAGTCTAGTCTATAATCTAGTCTATAGTCTAGTCTATAGTCTAGTCTATAGTCTAGTCTATAGTCTAGTCTATAGTCTATAGTCTAGTCTATAGTCTAGTCTATAGTCTAGTCTATAGTCTAGTCTATAGTCTAGTCTATAGTCTAGTCTATAGTCTAGTCTATAGTCTAGTCTATAGTCTAGTCTATAGTCTAGTCTATAGTCTAGTCTATAGTCTAGTCTATAGTCTAGTCTATAGTCTAGTCTAAAGTCTAGTCTAGTCTATAGTCTATAGTCTAGTCTATAGTCTAGTCTAGTCTATAGTCTATAGTCTAGTCTATAGTCTAGTCTATAGTTTAGTCTATAGTCTAGTCTATAGTGTAGTCTATAGTCAAGTCTATAGTCTAGTCTATAGTCTAGTCTATAGTCTAGTCTATAGTCTAGTCTATAGTCTAGTCTATAGTCTAGTCTATAGTCTAGTCTATAGTCTAGTCTATAGTCTAGTCTATAGTCTAGTCTATAGTCTAGTCTATAGTCTAGTCTATAGTCTAGTCTATAGTCTAGTCTATAGTCTAGTCTATAGTCTAGTCTATAGTCTAGTCTGTAGTCTAGTCTAGTCTATAGTCTAGTCTATAGTCTAGTCTAGTCTATAGTCTAGTCTATAGTCTAGTCTATAGTCTAGTCTATAGACTAGTCTATAGTCTAGTCTATAGTTTAGTATATAGTCTAGTCTATAGTCTAGTCTATAGTCTAGTCTATAGTCTAGTCTATAGTCTAGTCTATAGTCTAGTCTATAGTCTAGTCTATAGTCTAGTCTATAGTCTAGTCTATAGTCTAGTCTATAGTCTAGTCTATAGTCTAGTCTATAGTCTAGTCTATAGTCTAGTCTATAGTCTAGTCTATAGTCTAGTCTAGTAGATATGAAATGTTTCTGGTCTCAATTGAATATGTATATTATTCCCGATGTTTGCAACAAAAAATTGCTCTCTCGTCATTTTTGAAAATAGTAAAATTGTATAAAAAATAGCTGCTATTTTATGGTGCTTAATTCAAAAAATGCTATAGATTACAATTGCTATTAAAAATGTGGGTTTCTTAAAAAATATTTTTTTTACATTATTCATGTACGCAATTGCACTTAATCAACAATTTAATCTAAGTTTAATTGCGGTTTTATCAAATCTATTTTTGTTATGTATAATTAATGGTATTTGTTGTCATGACAAAACTAAAGTAAACTTTTGCTATTTATATTGATTTTAATAAAAAAAACTTTACACCACAGCATAGCATAAATGCGGTGGTCAGTGTTCAGAAAAATGTGTCACATTCTGTTTAGTTTTATATTATTTTTTCAATTTTAATTTGCTCAGTTACATGGTTTTATTGTATATTTATACATTTGTATGATTTGGTATTAATAAAGCTAAATGAAAAATAATAATAAAACAAATTAAATTATAATTAACAATAAGAGAATTTATTACAAGCATTCCCAGTAGTTATTTGAATTGCTTTTTTCGTATATAAAATGCTACAAAACTTGATTATTTAATAACTAGAATGGTCAAGTACTAGACAATTCCATAATATCTAGTCTATAGTTTAGTCTGTAGTCTAATCTATAGTCTAGTCTATAGTCTAGTCTATAGTCTAGTCTATAGTCTAGTCTATAGTCTAGTCTATAGTCTAGTCTATAGTCTAGTCTATAGTCTAGACTACAGTCTTGTCTATAGTCTAGTCTATGGTCTAGTCTATAGTCTAGTCTATAGTCTTGTCTACGGTCTAGTCTATAGTCTAGTCTATAGTCTAGTCTATAGTCTAGTCTATAGTCTAGTCTATAGTCTAGTCTATAGTCTAGTCTATAGTCTAGTCTATAGTCAAGTCTATAGTCTAGTCTATAGTCTAGTCTATAGTCTAGTCTATAGTCTAGTCTATAGTCTAGTCTATAGTCTAGTCTATAGTCTAGTCTATAGTCTAGTCTATAGTCTAGTCTATAGTCTAGTCTATAGTCTAGTCTATAGTCTAGTCTATAGTCTAGTCTATAGTCTAGTCTATAGTCTAGTCTATAGTCTAGTCTATAGTCTAGTCTATAGTCTAGTCTATAGTCTAGTCTATAGTCTAGTCTATAGTCTAGTCTATAGTCTAGTCTATAGTCTAGTCTATAGTCTAGTCTATAGTCTAGTCTATAGTCTAGTCTATAGTCTAGTCTATAGTCTAGTCTATAGTCTAGTCTATAGTCTAGTCTATAGTCTAGTCTATAGTCTAGTCTATAGTCTAGTCTATAGTCTAGTCTATAGTCTAGTCTATAGTCTAGTCTATAGTCTAGTCTATAGTCTAGTCTATAGTCTAGTCTATAGTCTAGTCTATAGTCTAGTCTATAGTCTAGTCTATAGTCTAGTCTATAGTCTAGTCTATAGTCTAGTCTATAGTCTAGTCTATAGTCTAGTCTATAGTCTAGTCTATAGTCTAGTCTATAGTCTAGTCTATAGTCTAGTCTATAGTCTAGTCTATAGTCTAGTCTATAGTCTAGTCTATAGTCTAGTCTATAGTCTAGTCTATAGTCTAGTCTATAGTCTAGTCTATAGTCTAGTCTATAGTCTAGTCTATAGTCTAGTCTATAGTCTAGTCTATAGTCTAGTCTATAGTCTATATAGTCTAGTCTATAGTCTAGTCTATAGTCTAGTCTATAGACTACTCTATAGTCTAGTCTATAGTCTAGTCTATAGACTAGTCTGTTGAAAATAATAATTGTTTTGAGTCCAGTCTATAGTCTAGTAGTCTAGTCTGTATTCTGGTCTATAGTCTAGTCTATAATTGATCAAATGAAGAATATTTGTTAAAATCGTAAGCAGAGTTTTTGCTGGGTTGTATTATATGGAACTGATATAATCAAAAAATTCCCTGATATAATGATATGGCGTCATTGGAAGTATTCATTTTTTCTTGGTGTTTTTAGTGTAATAAACTAATTGAATTGTATTTGGCTTCTGTTATTTTATTTCTTGTTTATTTTATGTTTGTTTCTTTTTTTAATTGTTTTTATTAAATGAAAAAATTCTATTGAATATTAAAGGAAATATATAGGTTATCCTTAAAGTATGCTTTAAAAATATAAAAGGAAAACAGTTGTAAGTATGCTTCAGATAATATAAGTTTTAAGTTTAATTAAAAAAAATAATGATTCACAAATTTTATTTAAATAACAATAATTTCAATTCTTACTGCGTAAAACTCTCAATTACTTTGGGGAAATTTAAAAGTAGAAAACTTTTCTAGAAATTGTAAAACAATAATTATTAAAATGTTGTTAAAATTGTTCATATGTATGAGTATTCTTTGTGCATTTTCAAAATAACATTTGTAAGAATTTTGCTTTAAAAATTAACAACAATCAAACTTATTAAGTTTATCGAAACAAATAATTAGGTATTTGTTTAACAGCCATAAAGTATGCTTTGAAATTTCAAAAATTCATTCAACTAAAAATATGCAAAAGATGTACTATACATGTGAGGTATAAACTGGTCTGTATAGTATGCTATACATTTTGCAAAAATTTTGTGGTTTCATAAAATTCAATTGTAAAAACTTTGTTTAATTGTCAGACAGGAAAATACATGTTAAATAAAGTATATAGAATACAAGACCTGTTATTGAGAATGTTTGAAAGCTGTTTGTTTGCAAAATAAACAATATTGGATGAATTCATTTTGTTGCTATTAGAAATAAATTTTTAACATTTGCAAATGATGAATTCTTGAAAAATAAATTTTTAAATGAAATTTAAAAGAATTTTTTCTGAAAACTTATTTAGAGCTATCAAATGTAAAAGCATGTTGTTAGTTACACAAAATTTGTTTTGAAATTTCATTTTCGTAATAAGAAAAAATTATCAAAAAGTTTCTTCTAAATTAGATTTTCCTTCAACTTAAGTATACTGTAAGAAAAACATATGTATGCTTTAATATAATTTAACTAAAATAAAGGTCACATACTTTGTAACACTTAAACATAAAATATATAATAAAACTTACTTGATACATTCAACTAACCCACAAACCAGCAAATAAATATACAACTATGAGTCCCTTCATCCATTTCTTTTACAATCAAACATCAAAAGCCATAACTTATATTCCGTTTGAAAAAAAAAATGTTCTATGAAAATGAGAAAAATCAAATATTCGTATCGCAAAAAAGGTCAAAGAAATGTGGTAAATCCACATTGAAAGAACTCAAATATGTTCCAGTTAACAATATTAAAAAAATAAAGATAGAAACCATATATGAGGTGGTTAATATCACGGTAGACGGGGTGATTTAACATTTAACTTAAATCTGAAGAAGGTTTTTATTTGATATATTTTAGTTTTTCAATAGCCTTTACTTGGAAGTTGTTTTAATGCAAATTCTTAATATTTCAAGATAGATTTACACAACATTTTTGAAGGATACATAAAATTTGTAAAATAAGGAGTGCCACGATAAAAAGGAATAAATTTTTCGTAAACTTTTTTTTAGTCAATAGTATTACTTGTTGAAAATTCATATTTAAAAATAATTGGATCGCGATCAGTTATCTCTAATTTATTTTTTAACAAAATATTCATATTCATTTTGTAACTCGTTTCGTTATTGCTCATATTTCTGTTTAGAAAAAAAAAACTTTCCTGATCCGATACGATATATTACACTCCCCTTTTACGCCCACTTTTTTGATGAAATTTTAATTTTTTATTATTAGATGAAATTGTTATTTAAAACACACAAAAACTACATAACCAATTTCGATAAATTAAAGCATGCCGAAAGGTCTAACATCGTAAGGAATAATAGGGCATTAAATATTTTTATCAATTGTCGCGCCCATATTTACGCCCACTTTTTGCAAGGCAAGTATCATATGAAATTTGCATGCCAGACATAGAAATAACAACTGAACCAATTAGTATGAAAACGACTAACAAAGTACTGAACCGATTTATATGAACTTTATCATCATTATAGACAAAAATGTGACCAACGCTTATTCGATAGCGACTATCAGCAATGTTGAGGAAGTTCCTAATTCGGATAAACTACATTTACGCTTTATGGATCACACATACTATATACATACATACATACATACATACATACATACATACATACATACATACATATACATACATACATACATACATACATACATACATACATACATACACATACAACATACTACATACATACATACATACATACATACATACTTACATACATACATACATACATACATACATACATACATACTACATACATACTACATACATACACATACATACACTACATACATACATACATACATACATACATACATACATACATACATACATACATACATACATACATACATACATACATACATACATACATCATACTACATACATACATACATACATACATACTACATACATACATACATCATACATACATACATACATACACATACATACATACATACATACATACATACATACATACAGTAGTTTTCCGATTTAACGACCATTCAATTCTACGAACATCGCATTTAACGAACAAGCTAATTTTTCCTATTGACTACCTTAAATAAAGAACAAAACTTGTTTTTGTACTCTGTTTAACGAACTAATAAAAATATTATTATTTAAATGAAGATAAAATGACATCAAAAATAACAAATAACCTAAGTTGTAGCAAAAACTATACCGTTGTTTTAAGCGGTGCTTTTATACCCAAAACTGTAACACATTCTGGGTTCTTATTAAATTTAGTTAGTACTGCATATAACGAACTTTTCAATTTTACGAACAGGACTGACAACATATGAGTTCGTTAAATCGGAAAACTACTGTACATACATACATACATACGTACATACATACATACATACATACATACATACATACATACATACATACATACATACATACATACATACATACATACATACATACATACATACATACATACATACATACATACATACATACATACATACATACATACATACATACATACATACATACATACATACATACATACATACATACATACATACATATACATACATACATACATACATCATACATACATACATACATACATACATACATACATACATACATACATACTACATACATACATACATACATACATACATACATATACATATTCACCATACATTAATATAATAGAGATGTTAATCGACACTGTTGATCATCCGATTTAACACCAATAGATTAATTAGTGTGGGAGCATGTTAAAGATAGAGCCCATACAGAACCAATCGAATTAATTATAATCTTAAAAATTACAATCCTTTATGTAATGAAGCCTCTAATTTTTAAAAATGTTAAAGAACATATTTCGAATACCCAAAATAGATTTAAATGTTAAACATAAGCCTAAAATCAGTGGTATATCCTTAAATTATTCTCAAAATGAGAAAAACAGAGATCTGTGATCATGTTAAAATTGATTTTTTATGTCTTAAATCGGTTTTAGATTGTTAAATAATACTCGATTAGAGAAAACCACTTTCAATTTTCACTAAAAATGGATTTCAATGTGAACTACTCTAACTAACTAACTAACTACTAACTAACTAACTAACTAACTAACTAACTAACTAACTAACTAACTAACTAACTAACTAATTAACTAACTAACTAACTACTAACTAACTAACTAACTAACTAACTAACTAACTAACTAACTAACTAACTAACTAACTAACTAACTAACTAACTAACTAACTAACTAACTAACTACTAACTAACTAACTAACTAACTACTAACTAACTAACTAACTAACTAACTAACTAACTATAACTAACTAACTAACTAACTAACTAACTAACTAACTACTAACTAACTAACTAACTACTAACTAACTAACTAACTACTAACTAACACTAACTAACTAACTAACTAACTAACTAACTAACTAACTAACTACTAACTAACTAACTAACTAACTACTAACTAACTAACTAACTAACTAACTAACTAACTAACTAACTAACTACTAACTAACTAACTAACTAACTAACTACTAACTACTAACTAACTAACTAACTAACTAACTAACTAACTAACTAACTACTAACTAACTAACTAACTAACTACTACTAACTAACTAACTAACTACTACTACTAACTAACTAACTAACTAACTAACTAACTAACTAACTAACTACTAACTAACTACTAACTAACTAACTAACTAACTAACTAACTAACTAACTAACTACTAACTACTAACTAACTAACTAACTAACTAACTAACTACTAACTACTCTAACTCTAACTAACTAACTAACTAACTACCTACTAACTAACTAACTACTAACTAACTAACTAACTAACTAAAACTAACTAACTACTAACTAACTAACTAACTAACTAACTAACTAACTAACTAACTAACTAACTAACTAACTAACTACTAACTACTAACTAACTAACTACTAACTAACTAACTAACTAACTAACTAACTAACTAACTACTAACTAACTAACTAACTAACTAACTAACTAACTAACTAACTACTAACTAACTAACTAACTAACTAACTAACTAACTAACTAACTAACTAACTAACTAACTAACTAACTAACTAACTAACTAACTACTACTAACTAACTAACTAACTAACTAACTAACTAACTAACTAACTAACTAACTAACTACTACTAACTAACTACTACTAACTAACTACTAACTAACTAACTAACTACTACTAACTAACTAACTAACTAAACTAACTAACTAAACTAATACTAACTAACTACTAACTAACTAACTAAATAACTAATAACTAACTAACTAACTAACTAAAACTACTAACTAACTAACTAACTAACTAACTAACTAACTAACTAACTAACTAACTAACTAACTAACTAACTAACTAACTACTAACTAACTAACTAACTAACTAACTAACTAACTAACTAACTAACTAACTAACTAACTAACTAACTAACTAACTAACTACTAACTAACTATAACTAACTAGCTGACTAACTAAACGTTGCTAGATATTCCACCCATTAAAACATATTCGGCGGCGCCGAACAGCTCTTTACTTTAGACGAACTGGCCAAAAGCGGTTATAGGACACCTCATCAATGTATACTGGACACAATGGAAGGTTATACACAATCATCGGACGTGCCTGATCGTCCAGACACAGAATATGTCGGAAACTTTGAAACGCAAATCCCAGATAGAATGTCTTGGTCAGGCGAAAGATTAGAGCAAATACCAGTAGGAATCCAAGACAGTAGTCCGAGCAATAAATTGGATTTGAATAAATATGGCGCCCACAGCCCTTAATATATTGCCGACAGCCAGAAGGCAATTATTCCGATATTACCCAGCAAAAAAATTTTGAAGTTGTTAAAGAAGAAGGGATATTTTTATGATTTCTTTAGTAAGTATTCTATTTAATGCG
>NW_023996584.1:0-38044 GCF_015586225.1 Lucilia sericata | reverse complement strand
TATATCAAAATTTTTTATCTATTTTGGTTCAGATTTGAATATCTGAATCTACTCAAGCCATTTTTGTAATTTTTTTTTTCGCAATCGCATTCCCTTCTCCTTGCTTTCCCCCATACGATTATTTTCAAAAGAAATCCGTTTTTGTTCGCTATTTCAGAGGAATTTTTTGATCAATTGTGGCCAAAACTTTATCTATTGGATTTAAGGCCTAACTATAATATGCTTAAACAAACTGAAGTACTTAAGAGAGTTTCGTCAAATTTTATTTGCTTAAGCAAAGAGCGATACTGACAGCACATTAAGTACGGAATCAATTGTTTGTTTATTATACACAAAGAAAATAAAGAAAAAAAATGGAAAGCTACAAGAAAATGAATTTATTTCAATAAAATATTTTGAAATATGTATTTTTTATTACGTGTGTCACATAAATGTGCAAATAAATGTGTGCGCTAAATTGTTTTGAATGCACGTAAGTACATTATAGCCACCTAAAAGTTTTCTCGGATTTTCTTAAGCATTTGAGAGACTTTTCGTACGATTTTGACATTACCTTAAGCAAGCTTATGCACATTATAGTTGGGCCTTCAGGGCGATGGTCTGAGCAGGTCATTCCAATATTTCAGTTTTTTTTTTTAATAATGTTTTAACCTTTGTCGTGTGTTGAAGTCATGCATCTGTTGAGGCATTATGTCTCCCAAACCCATTTTAAGCGCCTTGGCGACACATCAAATTGTTTGACTCAAACAGTACGTTTTTTGATTGTGTTAGTAAAAAACTCACACCGCATATATACATGTGAGTTTTTTCACTAACACAATCAAAAACTTACCGTTTGAGTCAACAAATTTGATGTGTGGCCATGTCGCTTTACGGCATTTATTTCAAAATTTTTATTAAATACGCTCGTGAATTGCTCATTTGTTATTGTTTACTCCACTTTCACCAAGATTCCCGGCCCTAAAGTTGTACCAACACCGATAGCCCTCCACCATGATGTTTAAAACCTGGGATATTGTTTTTAAAGTTTTGTATATTGAAGGGCTTAAATTACACACTTGTCGACATTTGAAAATTTTCGGTACAAATTGGGACTCATCTGACCAACTACGTAAATTTGTGCTAAAAAATACGAAATTAAATACTAAGATCGAAAAAATCCATGCTTTTAATATGTTGTTGAAAGATTGAAGGTATTGGTCAGTTGACTCTTCGTATGTGTCCAATTTTTAACGTTAGGTGTGGGGAACCTAGGTGAAATTTATTCAAAAAGCTCAGAGCACCGCCCTAAATCCAATAGATACATTTTGGACCACAATTGATCAAAAATTCCGATGAAATAGTGATCAAAACGGATTTCTTTTGAAAATAATCATATCGTCACCTGAAACTAGGGTTGCCAGCCTGGCTGGACTTGGCTGGATTGTCCAGCTTTTTTGATGCTTGTCCAGTTTCAAGCTAAAATTTAATTTGTCCAGCTAAAATAGATTGCTTTTAGTACGCTGCAATAACTTGGGCAATAATTATACCCTACACCACTTTTATTGATCCAAGGACGAAGCCTATTGAAAATTAATAAAATCGGTCCATTATTTCACCTAGCCCCCATACAATAGAACCCTCCGAAAAGGGCTTCTGAGCTCATAATTATGTTAAATATACCTGTATATCGATAAAAAGCGGCAAAACTAAATATTATACAAGCCTTGATGACCTTGCCAAATTTCATAAAGATCGGGCCTCATTTGACCCTAGCTCCCATAGTTTTTCATCCACAAATTGCCTAAATGTATCGGAACAATGAATTATTATTAAAAATTCATCACATTTATTCATAACTGGTGTAGGGTATCATATGGTCGGTCACGCCCGACTTTACTTTCTTACTTACCTTTGTCAAATCATATTAGCCAATACTGATCGTACATTTGTTATACAACTAAGTTATGATTTCCCTCTTCTATCATCGCTGACAACATGTCTCAACATTTGAACAGCTGATGTCGTAATAAATATAAATATTATTGCGAGCGAAAGTCAATTTCTTTACGTACAGCTTACGTACTTAAGATTTTTAAAACTTCAAAAAATGGCGCTTTTTCACATCTTTTGCTCTGAAAAACTAAGTTAACGAAGTGATCGATGAAAACTAAAAATATATTCGTACTCTATGGATTATAAGAAAACGGAATTGGTAAATGAGAATGGTGTATCACTGTGAAATTATTTACACAAAACCAAAATTAACATTTCCTCAGTATTTTTTATGTCCAGCTTTTTTTGTTTTGTCCAGCTTTTTAAAACCCAATGTCCAGCTTTTTGCGAATCGGAATCTGGCAACCCTACCTGAAACGCAAACGATCCTAACTAACCAAAAATTCAAAATCGATTTTATTGTTGATTATAATGTATTGCATCAAAACAAATGTCCACACAAAAATTGGACTCTTCCGACCAAAATTAGCTATTTTATTGACAAAAAACAAAAGGCCCTATCTACAAACACATTTAAATATTAAAGGTAAAAAGTCCAATTTATCCACTTTTTTATACGCCATTGTCAACTATCATAACAACTGATAGGTTTCACTATTTAACAATTTGTTTATTTACTACAAATAAATCGCGTTGATAGAAACAAACTTTTCAATTTCAATAGTTTTTTACTTCTCCTGTAAAATTTTAAAAATGTTAGATAGGGCCGTTTGCGTTTTAGGTGAGGATATGGAGAAAGCAAGGAGAAGGGAAGGCGATTGCGAATAATAATGGTGAAAAAATTACCAAAATGGCTTAAGTAAATCCAAATATTAAAATCAGAACCAAATAGATAAAAAATTTTGATATACAAGAAATTTAAATAATGATATAAAATTTAGACTTCATCTTGTCCGACAAAAAAGTAAATTTACTTTAATTTTAGATGTTATACAGAAAAATTTTAAGTACAATAATTTAGTTTTATTGTTATTTTTGTAGCATTGTATATTAATTTAAAGATTTTGTAAAAATTTTCCATATTCAATAATCATTTAATCGATTTTTCGCTGAATGAATATAGCATGAGTACTTTTGCACTTTATTTTGTCCGATAGTGAAGAAGAAGAAACCAAAAAGTCCTATTTTTACCCAATTTTACAATTTTTAATCGATGTTCGCCACGGGTACCCGTTATCCGATTTATCTAAAAGTTTAAGTTTTAGACTATAATAAACAAAATAAGACCCATCTGAAAATTTATATTTTTGCTAATGTAAACATAAACATATAAACAAATACCTAAAAACCTACATATCATTTTTGCAAAATGGATGTAAACGACTTGATTTTCGATTTTCGTTTTTTTACAGAAACCGATAATTTAGGTCTATTAACATCATCTCTGAAAATTTCGTAGCTATATATCCAATAGTTTCAACTTTACAAGAAAAAGAAAAAAGACGTGTAAGTACACACTTATTTTCTGTTTATGAATTTTTTAACAGCAAGGTGTCGGTTACGTCTAAATTTTCTTTTAAAGAAAATTTATAGAAAAATTTTGAACTTAACGTATTAAACTTGTTTGTGAATTAAATGAAGTAGATTTTGTTTTGTATGAGAAATCTAGTAAAAATCAACTGGATTTGCTCGAAATCTCATAAGTTCTAGATTTCGCTGTAGTGTAAATGGGGTATAAATGTATTTGTTTATTTTATATGTATTTGCATCTATTCATTTGTAAATTGCAATATGAAATTAAAACGGTTCTTCAAACGGTTCTTAAAAAATGTAAAATGTAGAGAAATATATAAACCATATTTTAAAATCACTTTGCGCCAATACACTTAGTAAGAAACCACGCACAGTGGGGCAGAATGGAAATTTTTTGGAAATAAATCTGGCATTTCTAAACGGCTGATCCGATCGGGATAAAATTTGGCGTGAGCGTAGCCAAGGAGTATTCGAGTTTAAGTTTTGAAGATGAACCCTGCAGATGCCCCACGGACGGCGCTGTGGCGGCTCAAAGTAGGGTACCTACGACATGTAAAATTTTTAAACTCGTGCCATTTTTTTGTTTTTCACCCAAATACAAAGATTTTTATATTTTGTGAAAGCGCTCGACGAGATCTTGAAAAAACATGCTTGGACATACTACTTATCTCTTATAATATCCGAGTTATAGGCATTTAAAAATTTAGTGATACAAAATTTACCATACCTTGGTCCGTTTTTTTGAATACCGGGCGTAATTTTGGACCAAATGACTCAATTTTTTCTTGTTAGACAACAAAATTTCCAATAATATACAAAAAATTTCAGATCAATATCATTTACAGATCCAAAAATATACGTTTTTTAATTTAAAATTAAAAAATTTTAGATTTTTGCGCGTTTTTTTGCCAAAAATGTGTCTTAACTCTTTATTAATAAAATAAAATTTTCTTTAAGAACATATAACAATTTTATAGTTTTCTAAAAGGTATCTTTACGCAGAACGCTTTGGCGTAAAAAACTTGTCCTATTTTTTGAAAATGTTGCCACTGCGTCCTTCCGAATATGACCTATTTTTTATCAAAACTTCAACTTTGGGCGACATGTTCTAAAATCCCAAAGCTGGGATCAGAAAACTGAAAGCAGTTTTGGAAACCTCAATATGTTTTCTATTTACTCCAAAAGTATTTTCCCAGCCCTGAAAGAAATGTGGACCCTATGGGCAAAAAATAAAAATCCCATTTTTGGGATTTTCATTCCTATTTTTGGGAATTGCGGGATGCCCTTTGACCTTTTCAATTTTTTTTTGCATTTTCTTATTTGAAATGACAAATTTAACAAGCGTTGAAATAAAGATTTTGTCATATATTACATATTTGTTTAATTTCTAAAACTATGATTTATATCAAAATTTTAATAGGGTCGCAGATAGCTACAACAATTTAGTCCATATTTATCCCTTAATATCATTTTTTAGTTAGATATGGAAATTCTCGACCCTTTACAAAAAATTTCAAGCCAATATCTCAATTACATTCAAAAATATGTTCATTTAAACCTGTGTCCTTTAAAATTTTAGTATTAAGTATGACAGAACATATTTAAATCTTATATTTACCTATTTTCTATTTGTTTGCTTATCCTTATAATTGAAAGGTCCTATTATGCTTAAATTTTCAAAATTTATAACTATTTTTTACCTAAATTTTTTCGACAGATCATTTCGTTCTGTTTCGTTTATGATCATGTAGGTAAAAATATACAGGTAATGATAATTTCGATTCATTCACTAATAAGAAATATCAATGACTGAATTACAGGTTATAGTAATATAGTCCTAAATGTTAATAGGTAGACAATTCGTAATTTTTTACTTTGGAATACCTGTATCGGAAATGACAAGAATTGGTATATAAGTAAACTTCTTAGATTTTAAGTACCATATTTAATAAATCTACAATGAAGATTACATTAAAGTACGAAGAGTTGTGTTCCGTTTTATGGAGTGTATCTTCAAAAGGGCCAGAAAGAATTGAAGACATTTCAAATTATAAAAAACTACATATAGTAGAAAAGTAGACAAAACAGGCATATAAAAATTGAAAACTTTTTGATGTAAAAAGTAAGTCTGTGGATGGAAATCAAAAGAAATTTCGATTAAAATTTTGTAGTTGGATGGAAACTACTACGGAAATCTCAACTTACAACACATCAACAGGAGCGCCTTGCAAGTCATACGAAGACTTATGTTCAAGGTAAAAAAAAAGAGGGTCACACAAAAACTTTTTTCAATCTCAAATGAGGAAATTGCTGATACATTTAACGAAATGCTGAAAAAGGAAAACCAACCTATGGATGTCGTACATATTGCAACTATTCTTCCTAATGCATCACCAAAACGACTTAAGCGAATTGTGGAAAGTATACCAACTCCAACATCACAATCAAATTTTACTGAAGAGGAAGCAATAGCGCTTATGTTGGAACTGGGTCTCAGTCGAAATAAGTACCAAATATTAAGGAAAGCTCTGCATGAAAAAGGACACAATATATTACCATCATACAAGGCGATCCAGGAAAAAAACAAACTATCCTACCATCACCTATTGCTGTTAATGATGTGGAAGCTTGTATTGATATATCATCTTTGCTCGAAAACACAGCATCAAGAATTGTGTCAGACTTTTCAGAAGACCAACTAAGGAAAATTCATAACTGTGATGTTGTCTTAATGTGTAAGTGGGATGTGACGGTTTATCAGCACTTCCAGAATACAAACAAGCTTGTGGAAGTCGGACATTAGCAGACTACAAAAGTGTATTTATGTCATCATTAGTGCCATTACGAATTCGTTCATATTCCCTTAATCCATCATCGTCAAGCATCGGAAATTCATTTGAAGATATATGGATCAATACAACTCCGGGTTCAAAAAATTTTTGTAGACCCATTGGATTTGAATATATAAAGGAGTCAAAAAAAAAACAAAAGATTTAGTGGAATATTTAAAAGATGAAATAAATGCACTGGAGCCCATTTGCATAAAAATAAAGGAATTCTCTATTAACGTATCATATCAGCTAAGCTTAACAATGATTGATGGAAAGGTCAGCAATGCCATAACAGAAACTTCTTCCTTCTGGAGATGCTCAATATGTAATGAGAAAAAGTCGCAATTCTCAAATATAAACAAAAGCAGAAGTATTAATGAAGAAGTCCTGTCTTTCGGAATTTCACCACTTCATGCCAGAATACGATTTTGGATTACTTTTTACACATAGCATACGACCTCAAATATAGAAGTGTGCCAGAGAATCTTACTAAATCAAAAAAAATAATGAAGAATTGAAAGAACTGAGAGCTGCGGAAAAAAGCAGAATCCAAGAAGAATTTAAAGTTCAGATGGGATTAAACATCGACAAACCACTTCCAAGTTGCGGTAGTACAAATGACGGTAATACGGCGAGAAGGTTTTTTCGTGATTTTGAAATTACTTCAAAAATAACTGGAATCGACAAGGAGTTGCTTCGAAGAGTTAACACTATTTTAATGGCACTGAATAGTAAACATAAAATTAATGGAAATCGATTTGGGGAATATACATCTGAAATTTCTAAATTACTTGTATCTCTGTATCCATGGAGGGAACTAACACCAACAGTACACAAAGTATTGTGTCATGGTCAATAATAATTGAATCGAATATTCTTCCACTTGGAGAGTTAACAGAAGAAGCCCAGGAAGCGAGGAATCGAGATTTTAAGCATGTTCAACTATTCAGCTCAAGAAAATGCTCCAGGCAATCACAGAATGAAGATATTTTTAATAGTTTACTTCTATCTTCTGATCCTGTTCTTTCAACTATGCGAAAAAGATGGATTTGTTATGAAACTCTATCATCTCAAAACAAGGAAGATTTAAAGGACTTATATTACCTTCTGGATATGTATACCGATATGACAGATTATTTTATAGAAAATAAGTAGTGTTAGGAATTAACTATATAAGTAGGTTGTAAGAATTAATTGTATTATGTTTAAGATAAACAGTTCAAATAAAAAAGCTATTATACTAACTGATGATATTGTATTAAATTGTGTTTATTTCGGTGGGCGGGAAAGGTGGTTTGTGTGGGGTGATTTAGGTGTGTTGTGCGTGGCTCATAATAAAATTCTAATTTTTTTATTGTATATACAATGTTATAGTCTTTAATAAAATAATTAACTAAATAATTTTTTAAAAATTGTCCAAATATTTATTGCAACACCTAATACTAAAATATGAAAAAGATGAAATTAAAGGACACAGGTTTAAATGAACATATTTTTGAATGTAATTGAGAGATATTGGCTTGAAATTTTTTGTAACAGGGTCGAGAATTTCCATATCTCACTAAAAAATGATATTAAGGGATAAATATGGACTAAATTGTTGTAGCTACATATCTGCGACCCTATTAAAATTTGATATAATCATAGTTTTAGAAATTAAACAAATATATAATATATGACAAAATCTTTATTTATGAAACAAAACTCAATGAAATTTTCAACGCTTGTTAAATTTGTCATTTTTCAAATAAGAAAATCCAAAAATAGGAATGAAAATCCCCAAAAATGGGTGTTTTTTTTACTTTTTTGCCCATAGGGTCCACATTTCTTTCAGGGCTGGGAAAATACTTTTGGAGTAAATAGAAAACATATTGAGGTTCCCAAAACTGCTTTTCAGTTTTCTGATCCCAGCTTTGGGGATTTTAGAACATGTCGCCCACAGTTGAAGTTTTGATAAAAATAGGTCATATTCGGAAGGACGCAGTGGCAACATTTTCAAAAACTAGGGCAAGTTTTTTACGCCAAAGCGTTCTGCGTAAAGATACCTTTTAGAAAACTATAAAATTGTTATATGTTCTTAAAGAAAATTTTATTTTATTAATAAAGAGTTAAGAACACATTTTTGGCAAAAAACGCCAAAAATCTAAAATTTTTTGAATTTTTAATTAAAAAACGTATATTTTGGATCTGTAAATGATATTGATCTGAAATTTTTTGTATATTATTCGAAATTTTGTTGTCTAACTAACAAAAAAATTGAGTTCTTTGGTCCAAAATTACGCCCGGTATTCAAAAAAAGGCGGACCAAGGTATGGTAAATTTTGTATAACTACATTTTTAAATGCCTAAAACTCGGATATTATAAGAGATAAGTAGTATGTCCAAGCATGTTTTTTCAAGATCTCGTCGAGCGCTTTCACAAAATATAAAAATCTTTGTATTTGGGTGAAAAAACAAAAAATGGCACGAGTTTAAAAATTTTACATGTCGTAGGTACCCTACTTTGAGCCGCCACAGCGCCGTCCGTGGGGCATCTGCAGGGTTCATCTTCAAAACTTAAACTCGAATACTCCTTGGCTACGCTCACGCCAAATTTTATCCCGATCGGATCAGCCGTTTAGAAATGCCAGATTTATTTCCAAAAAATTTCCATTCTGCCCCACTGTGCCACGTAAGACAAATTGTTATAATATTGTTAGGTTAATAAATTAATTTTTAGAGAATAAACAAATCCACAAATTCCCAAATGCCAAACGCCTAATTGTGGCTACATTAAAAAAATCGCCTTTTATTTATTTCATCTTTTATTCTCGCTACGATGCAAAGTGGCACCCAATTGTGACCATTTGATCACAGGGATATTTTTTATACCTTTTTATTCTTGAAAAATAAAACGAAATACAAGATATCATAGTAGAAAAAGTAAAGGTATAACCCATAGTAGAAAAAATAAAGGTATAGCCGTTCTCTCTTTTTGTAGCCATATTAAACTTCTGACGTTTGGGCGAATTACTATTTTATTGCTTAAAATCGTGCTACCATATCTACCTTAAAAACCTATGTTTTTTGTTTACTTTTATATTTCTTTTTCAAATGTCTGTAAAAATATTTTTTCAAACATAAATTAAAAAATATTATAAATAAAACAAATAATCCGTGAGATTACAAAATATAAATCAAATAATACTATCCACCAAAGTCTGTTGCTTCCAAATTTGTGTGTCGGGAGATGTTGGCCAGTCTCACTGGCCAGCATTATATGGGAGTTTCAACATACCATCAAAGAAGAAAGTTGCTGACGTCTTTGTTCTAGAGAATATAATTTTGTTTAATAAATAGCGAAAATGTTCTGATCAATTTTATATCGTACTAATCTTGCAGCGCTCACGATATTTGATAGTTTTACTTCTTCAGGACCATCGTATATATTGTGTGTGTGTATGTCCGGTAGGCCATTTATTTACACTGTAAAGTCTAATAATATCCCTTTTAATCCAGTGGCATACTACGTTTTACAAGATGGAAAATATCCTTATTTTGACCTGACTTTAAAGCGGAATATGCCAGTTTATTCTATTTTCGATTTTCATTGCACACAGGCGACAAGATCTAGGAATACCAGTAAATCAACCAGTACCTTTTAGCAATTCAGAAGCACGTCCTGAAGTCCCTTAAAAACCAAATAAAGAAATTAGGTGGCGTGTCATAATGTCTATGGACGATATGACACACTAAATTAAGTCATAGTGTCTATGGACGTTGACAATTTTAAAAGTGTCACAATGTCTACGAGCAAAAGGACGTAAAAAAGTACATTTATCAAAAATGTCTTAATATAGCGAAACCGGTATTCGAAATACCCTAGAATTTAAAACCCCCTTACGAGGACACTTTTTTAACCCAATTCAAAATGCAACAGACACCAAATTTAGGAGCAACTCTTTTCGGGATGAGAGTGTCCCTTTCTTTAAATATAAATAAAATTTCCAAAACTTTTCTTTTTTAAAAGTGTCATAATGTCCATGGACATTGTGTCACTGGAAATTATGATACGCCACCAAGAAATTACCATTGAGTAGAAGAAATTCCAGCGAATTTATGGTTAATCACCTTCATTCGTTCTTTGTAAAGTGTTAGTTTATATAAAAATATAAAACAATAATAAAACATTTATTAAAACGTATTTATAATCGTTTATATTTGCAATTCACAACAGTTACACTTTTGTAGTAAACAAAATTACACATTTTTTAATTCTGATTTCCTAAATATAATTTCCCTTTTAAACTGTGTGGCAACGTTTTTATTTATTTGTTTCAAAAACTAAATATCAAAAAATCTTATTTACGTCAAAAAATTTTTCATTAAGAGAGAACGGAGTTACCTTGTTTTCTTTATACCATGGTATAACCGTTCTCTCTTTTCGTAGCCATATTAAACTTCTGACGTTTAAGCGATTTATTTTTTTATATGCTACCATATTTACTTTACAAATCCAAGTTTTTTGTTTATTATTTATTTTTTTTTCTTTCAATATAAAAATAGAAAATAGAAAATATTTTTCAAACTAAATTCAAAATTTGAATTTCAAATATTCTTCAACATAAAATACAAATAATAAAGAAAATAATAAAAATGTTAAAAACCGTTCTTCACTATGCGGACGGACCCTGCTGATTTCAAGTTTGCTTGTAAGTAGTGCGGGCCATTCTCCGTAAAACAGATATGATTTCTCTGTAATTTCTTCTGTGTCCAATCCAATAGGGCCTTCGGATTAACTTTAAGACACATGCCAAGCAAAAACCTCTAGATTTCGACGGATCTTCAAAGGAATGCTACCACAGACCGACTCGCAAAAATGCAGCTTATGTTATATGATATTAACCAAAATATTTTGGGATTTGGGTTTAATGTTCTCCGTTGTGGGCTGGACCGTTTTGATGAAAATATCGTTAGAACAGACAATTGTTATGTTTTATCATGGTTCCCAAAATATTCTGAGTCTATCGATGGCTGATGAGTGGTTACAAATAAGACACTTTTTAGTATTTTTTTTAATTGTACAGTTTTTCTAAAATAAAATTTACAACATGAGTACTAAACTTGGAACCATTGGATTCAGCTTTAAAAACCCCTTTCAAATGATACCTCTGATTCGAATATTCTAACGAATGTATGGTTTATCATCTTGATTCTTTCTGTGAATTCTTGTATCTAGTAAATAAATTCCACATTTTTTATTTCTAATTTCCTAAATATGATTTTCCCTTCTACATGTGTGGCAACGTTTCTCCTTATTTGTTTACAAAGAATAAATTTCAATAATTCTTATTTACGTCAAAAAAATTTTCATTGAGAGAGAACGGAGTTACCTTGTTTTCTTTATACCATGCAAGATATGAATATGGGAATTTTTCTATTTCGTCTGATACCAGTGTACACTAAACAGGTATATGCAATCGAACAGCTGATAATTTTTTTGTTTTCTTATTTGCATACCTTCTCTGTCAAAATATGTTTTTGTTTATTTGAAACAAAATAAAATTTTAATAATAAAAAAATTTAAAATGTTTAGTTTGTAAAAAAATAATATTGTTTGCACAAAAAATACATTTCAACCATCTTCCGCATTGCGCCCTTTCTGAGGTCCGCTGTCTTTAGCCAAACTTCATCCGTTTAGAATAGAACTTTAATGGCACAAATCAGGTCATTCCAGATATCAACTATCCCCCGTATTGCGCACGTTGAGAAGGCTGTTGTCTTTAGCCACACTTTGCACAGTGGTATAGGAAAAAAAAAAGAGGGAAATAATTCGGTAACTTCTAAACGGTTAATCCGATTTTAATGAAATTTGGTATGCACAAAGAGGAGGTGTTGTCGAGTTTAGGTTTTGAATTTGGACCTTATAGGCCAACCAGGGGCCCGGCGGGGGGTCCTCAAATTAGGACACCTCGGCTATGTTAAATTTTTAAAACGATCCTATTTCTTCATTTGAGTTCCGATTTAAAAAAAATTTCGTATATAGAATCTCCTCATCGAGCACTATAAAAAATGTCGTCGTAGCAGTAAATTATCTCTTATAGTTTAGGAGATATTCGCATTTGAATATTAAAATTTTAAAATTTTTACCGTCCTTACTTTAGTTTTTTTGATAATAGCAGGTCCAAATATTTCCGATTTTCGCCATTTTTTTTTATTTGCTTAACAACAAGTTTATATACCAAGCAGTGAAAGAATTATGTAAAAATCATGACTGAGTCCAAAGTTATAGGCATTTAAATTTAAAAAATTAAAAAAAGGCGATTTTTTGTCATTTTTTTGGGAAAAAAGTATCTTTTTCTTTTTAAGTTATCTAAAAAGTTTCTAAGAAGATGTATATAGAATTTATACTTTTTGGAAAGCTGACTTTACATAAAATACGATAAATGAAACAAAACCTAAAAATTTTTGATACCGAGGGGACCAGGTCCATCCAAAAAAACCCTATTTTTTATGGAAAATTAAATTTTGAGCAAAAATTCTCAAATCGCATAGTCGATATCAAATTATAGTGACCTGTTTTATATGACCCAATAAGTTCTTAATCATTTTGTAACGGGTTTCGATAACCCCGCCCCTGGTATGGATATAATAGGCAAAAAACCAAAAAATCCCATTTTTGGGATTTTTTAAAACTTTTTTGGGAATTCCGGGATTTCTAATAAGAAAATTCGAAATTTTGATTTAATTTTGGATTTTAAGTAAAAAAATCTACCTAACTGTAAAATTTCATCAAAAAATATTCATAAATAAAATTTTTATTGCAATTAGAAAAATTTGTATCTTCGCAAAAACTGAATAAAAAACATTTTTTAATTTTTTTTAAAAAAAGTATTCCGCGAATTTTTTAATTTTCAAAAATTATATACAGTTTTGAAAAATAGACAAAATTACCTTTCCATTGATATATAACATGCCTACCTAATGTTTTTTAAGTGACAAATTAATTAGGGAAAACTCAACATCTTTTAGAAAATTTACCTAGCACTATTATTTTCATCCATATATGTAACAAATTTAAGAGTTAACCTTATGGATGAAAATAATAGTGCTAGGCAAATTTTCTAAAAGATGTTGAGTTTTCCCTAATTAATTTGTCACTTAAAAAACATTAGGTAGGCATGTTATATATCAATGGAAAGGTAATTTTGTCTATTTTTCAAAACTGTATATAATTTTTGAAAATTAAAAAATTCGCGGAATACTTTTTTTAAAAAAAATTAAAAAATGTTTTTTATTCAGTTTTTGCGAAGATACAAATTTTTCTAATTGCAATAAAAATTTTATTTATGAATATTTTTTGATGAAATTTTACAGTTAGGTAGATTTTTTTACTTAAAATCCAAAATTAAATCAAAATTTCGAATTTTCTTATTAGAAATCCCGGAATTCCCAAAAAAGTTTTAAAAAATCCCAAAAATGGGATTTTTTAGTTTTTTGCCTATTATATCCATACCAGGGGCGGGGTTATCGAAACCCGTTACAAAATGATTAAGAACATATTGGGTCATATAAAACAGGTCACTATAATTTGATATCGACTATGCGATTTGAGAATTTTTGCTCAAAATTTAATTTTCCATAAAAAATAGGGTTTTTTTGGATGGACCTGGTCCCCTCGGTATCAAAAATTTTTAGGTTTTGTTTCATTTATCGTACTTTATGTAAAGTCAGCTTTCCAAAAAGTATAAATTCTATATACATCTTCTTAGAAACTTTTTAGATAACTTAAAAAGAAAAAGATACTTTTTTCCGAAAAAAATGACAAAAAATCGCCTTTTTTTAATTTTTTAAATTAAAATGCCTATAACTTTGGACTCAGTCATGATTTTTACATAATTCTTTCACTGCTTGATATATAAACTTGTTGTTAAGCGAATAAAACAAAATGGCGAAAATCGGGAATATTTGGACCTGCTATTATCAAAAAAAACTAAAGTAAGGACGGTAAAAATTTTAAAATTTTAATTTTCAAATGCGAATATCTCCTAAACTATAAGAGATAATTTACTGCTATGACAACATTTTTTATAGTGCTCGATGAGGAGATTCTATATACGAAATTTTTTTTAAATTGGAACTCAAATGAAGAAATAGGATCGTTTTAAAAATTTAACATAGCCGAGGTGTCCTAATTTGATGACCCCCCGCCGGGCCCCTGGTTGGCCTATAAGGTCCAAATTCAAAACCTAAACTCGACAACACCTCCTCTTTGTGCACACCAAATTTCATTAAAATCGGATTAACCGTTTAGAAGTTACCGAATTATTTCCCTCTTTTTTTTTTCCTATACCACTGTGCTTTGGTAGCCACAACACAACTTTATTGGCACAAATCAGGCCAATTCAGATATCAACAATCTTTAGTATTGCGCACGTTTTCGCCCACTTTCGTTTGCCAAACTTTTGTAGCTAAAGATACAAATTTCGTGGCACAAATCAGGTTATTCCAAAATCTTGCTTTTGTCAGGTCCTCTGCCAATTATAATATAAGTATATAAACATGCATATCCCTTAAAATTCCATTTAAAATCACTGCATGTTTTTTTGAAATAAAATTAAGAATTTTTTTTAAAAGACAAACATCAAAAAATATTTTAATTTATTTTGACATTGAGCTCATACAATTACAAAAACAAAATACATGTTGTTTTTGTATTGTTGTAGTGATGCATAGTTTAGTGTACCCTGGTCTGATACCAATAATGTTATAATAGGGTGACCACAAATATTTTATAAAAATTGTATGTACCTCAAATTTTAAAGTCCTTTAAAAAAGAACAAACGATCAGAAAATAAAAAACTAAGTTATGCCACATAAATTATGTGCTTTCATATGTGTATGGTTTGGTTCGTGTGTGAAAAATACTGTTTGGTCGAAATGTAATTTTAATGGCACAATTTTTAAAGAAATTATAAAAGTCCTATTCTTTACCCAATTTCACACATTTCAATCGAATTCCGGCACGGGTTCCCGTAATCCGATTGGGCCAAAATTTAACACCAGTTAGTTTTGGACATTAATAAACAAAATAAGACCCATCTAAACAAAATCGATATTTTTGATTACCTCTAATATACATTAATACTTACATAATAAATAAATTCGTACTTACATCGATTGTATGGTTTATTTTCTCATGTGCCTCTTTATTTAGGAAGTTTTGAGTTGAGAATTCCTGACTTAAAAAGCGAAATGGCTGTTTATTTATAGTATCAGGATTCTTTTGAGTTGTTGCATTGATTACTTCTGTTTCCGCCAAGTTATTTATATTCAAGGCAAGGTTTATTTCACTGATTGTATTTCTTTGAAAAGTATTAGTTGGGGCTGTTTCGTTTTTTACTACGTAATTGATATCAGGTGATAACACTCCCAAATTATTTATCAACAAACTGCTTCTATTGTTTTGATTCGGGTTTTCGTAATCGTAAAAATGTTTAATATAGTTTTCTCGATTTGTAAAGTTTTTCTCTGCATGTGGTTCTTCAATATATCGAGTATAATCTCCTTTAAGCATTTTAATAGGGTATTGCATCATAAGGCGAATAGTTTTCATTATGGTAAATTCAGTTCCCACCTCAATATTATTATTATTATAATATAACTCTGAATCGTTGCACTTCACATTTCTATACCAATCACAGACCAATAATTTTTGACTGAAAAGAGTCCCATTAGGACATAGGAACCCAAAACCTTGAGTAGATGTCGCGGTATTTGTGCATATACGAAATGCTTGGCATCTACTTTCGATATCAGCATAATATCCTTCTAGCTTACCATTACATGAAAATGTTGTTTTAGGAACTGTGCTATAAATAGGATAATCTTGATCGGGTTTGCCGGGAATTGCCCGATTTAATTCTAGTTGGTAATTAATATCCTCAAGAATAGTTTTGTGAGATCTGTTAAAAGAAGAGAAAATACTAATTTACGCTTTGCAACAAAAAATTATTAAATATAATCTTCGAATTAATTACACTGCTCATGAATTTGACATTTTCTATCAAACGTGGTACACGACGAGTTAACCTAGTTCGAGTATGCTGAACCCAATCGTGTTAACTGTTTTCCAAAAACGTTATTGTATAAACTAAACAAAATCAAAATCCGCTATAAAATACATACACTAAATATTTAACATTTTTTTTAATTGATCACGGGATTTATTTTAGCTTTTTATTGTTAATTTTGTCTACATAATTTGAACACAAATTGTGGATTATATCGCTAAAGGCTCAGTTAGTTTCTACGTTGCGTTCTGTGCTGAAACAGCTGATTCGTTTTTGGCTTATGAAAACGTGTGTAAGTAGTTAGTTTGGCCGTAACGTTGAACTGACGTTGCTGTAGAAAATAAATCTCAATCTGCGACGTTAAGTGACTGCTATACACAGTTTACGAAAACCTGTGTAAGTCATTAGTTTGGCCGTAACGTTGAACTTGCATTTCGGATGAATCTGTAGAAAATAGAATTCAATCCGCAACGTTAAGTGACAGCTATAAACAGCTGACATAAAATACAAAAAATGTAAACAAGAAAAAAAACTGTGATGTTAATATTTTAAAAATAATGTACATCCGAAAATTTTAATTATTATGATTAAAGCAGACGTCGGCGCTAGTATTGTTCTGACAACGAAGATTTTCGGCAAATTACATGTACACAACACGATCGCAGACGAACTTCTAAACAAGAGCATCAAAAATACAAATATTTTATTTAGTTGCTTGACAGCATTCAACAAAGCAGGCTGATGTCGCTTTGTTAAAGAAATTGCAAAAACAAGAGCATAATTTACAAAAACAACCTAAATAATTTTCTAGAATGCATAACAATGAAAGTTAATAAGATCATTCTTATTTAATACTTTTTTGTACATTTTAATTTGAAATGTTGTTTCTATCTGATGAAATTATTATTCTTATGTACATTGATTACATTTTGTTAATAAATATTAGCATTTTACAGTAATGCAATTTAATCTTCAAAATTAAAAATGACCAAATATTTTTTTCAGTGCAATTTCATTGAAAAAATGCCAACAGTGTGAGTGTAGTGGTGATTTTTTTATCTGCCTCTCTATACGCCGGTATATGATGATTAAAGCTACATTCACAATGCTGGAGTACTCCACTCTGCACTCCAGCAAAAAATGTTAACTGTTAAAAATACAGAGTGGAAAATTTTTAAAATAAAATGTCAAATTGATATACCTAATTGTAAATAATTTTTAACTTGAATACAATTTTTACTTTTTATTCTACAAAAATCCTAATAATAATTGATTATTTTGTTTTAAATACGTCCACTGGTCTATTTGGTGCAATATCTCTCAAAATAAATACAATACCAAGGATGCTTACAGTTCCGTTTAATCTTAATTAGATTTTGTATTTGTTGTGGATTTTTATTTTATTTACTACATATTTTATGTATCGATATGTTGGAGCTCAGATGCTCAAATATTTTTTGTAATTTGTATTTATTTCTCAAGAACACATCTCTTGGACTATTTTTAAAATTTCTTGGCGCGTCAACTAATCTCAGAAACAGGATCACTTTCGTGCATTGCTTATTTATATTAAGCACACAAATTTACACTTTAGTGAGTTTTCATAGAGTGTCCCTGTTCCTAATCACATCATTCATGGCTATATGATGTACATCATGTTCGAAATCTCCTTTCCACCCCACTCACTAACCCGTTTTGTTAATTATTTATTTATTTTTGACAAAATTTGTCATTTTTCAATTAACATTAGAGTGAAAATAATCTATACTCTGGAGTAGAAATTGCTTGACTCTAGAGTGGATTAGAACGAGACAAAAAAAAATCGAAAAAACTTGGAGAGTTATAGGCTATATTTTTTTCAGAACTTGGACTAGGGGCAAATACGGGGTAAAATGAGTGAAAACGGGCAAAATGAGTACTTTTGATAGTAAATACTGATTTAGTCTATCCTTAAGCAAAAGCATTTTTGATTAAGCTACTTAATTTATTAGAAATATATATTATCAAAGTGCAGCTGCGAAAATTGGACAGGAAGGGGACAAAAAAATAGGCCAAATGGCGAAAATCGGACAAAATTAGAACTTTTGTGCTTTAAGAACGATTTTTTTCTATTCTAAAGCCAAATTATTAAAAACTATAATTTTGATAGTCTCAGACGTATATATACATACATACATACATACATACATACTTACATACATACATACATACATACATACATACATACATACATACATACATACATACATACATACATACATACATACATACATACATACATACATACATACATACATACATACATACATACATACATACATACATACATACATACATACATACATACATACATACATACATACATACATACATACATACATACATACATACATACATACATACATACATACATATATTTAGAAATGCCACCCATAGGGGAAAAACGGGTAAAAACTGGAAATCTGTATTTGCTGTTAAAGGGACTCAATAAATGGATATTTTCAGACAATTCAAACTACTTCAATGAATAAATAAAACAAATAAATAAACAAGTAAATGGCCGACCATACACCAGTGATTATGTTACAAATGTTGATAATTTTTTTTATAATACATAAAGCATTTAAATTAATTTTTAACTTAATTCAGAAATACACTATCGGACAAAATAAAGTGCAAATGTACTCATGCTACATTATTTCACCGAAAAATCTGTTAAATGATTATTATTCGCAATCGCTTTCACTTTCCCTTTGCTTTCCCCCATACTACTATTTTCAAAAGAAATCCGTTTTTGTTCGCTATTTCAGCGGAATTTGTTGATCAATTGTTGTCAAATATTAATCTATTAGATTTAGGGCGATGCTCTGAAGAGGTCATTCAAATTTTTCAGTGTTTTTTTTTTTTTTTTTTTTCTTACAATAATGTTTTTAACCTTAGTCGTGTGTTTGAAGTCATGAATCGGTTGAGGATTAAGTCTCCCAAACCCATTTTTACGGCATTTATTTCAAAATTTTTATTAAATACGCTCGTGAATTGCTCATTTGTTATTGCTTACTCCATTTTCACTAAGATTCCCGCTCTTAAAGTTGAATAATGTAACAATACCGATAGCCCTACGCCATAATGTTTAAAACCTGGGGTATTGTTTTTAAAATTTTGTATATTGAAGGGCTTAACTCACACTCATTGTCGACATTTTAAAATTTTCGGTCTACGTAAATTTGAGCTAAAAAATACGAAATTAAATACTAAGATCGAAAAAAATGTTCATGCTTTTAAATATGTTGGTGAAAGATTGAAGGTATTGGTCAGTTGACTCTTCGTATGTGTCCAATTTTGAACGTTACAGTCAAATCTTAAGATCAGTGCCTTCGAAATGGACTTGGTCAACTTTATATTTCGGCAATATAATAAGCTTAAGCACTTGATAAAGTTAAAAAATAACATTACTGTAGGAAAAATCACTGAAAAATTTAAATAAGTTGCTCAGAGCACCGCCCTAAATCCAGTAGATTAATTTTGGACCACAATTGATCAAAAAATTCCGATGAAATATTGATCAAAAAACGGATTTTTTTTGAAAATTATCATATGGGGAAAGCAAGGGGAAGGGAAGGCGATTGCGAATAATAATGGAGAACAAAATGGCTTAAGTAGATACAAATATTAAAATCAGAACAGTCGGACGTACGGACACATAATCGACTCAGAAAGTGATTATGAACATCAGCACAAACACGTAATAAATAAATAGATGGATGGATAAAACCGGAACTTTTTTGATATCTTTTTTTAATTACACTTAAACGGCTGGAACGATTTTCTTTAAATTTGAAACATAGGTAGATATATAGTTGTATGGTGTATATTGTTTTCCAAAACTTGGATAAGAAGGAAGGGCGTAAATACTAATTATTGTCTATACTCAAGCAAAAACATTTCGTTTAAGCTTTTAAAGTGACTGAAATATGTATTAGCAAAGTTCCGTTTCGAAAGTTTGACAAAAAATAGGAGAAAAGGCGAAAAAACAGGAAAAATTTGTACTTCTATGTTTTAAGTCTAATTTTTTTCGTTCTAAACTAAAAATATTTTAGACGATGAGTTTTTAGTTTCAGAGATATGCATATTCGAAAGTCCACCCCTAGAGAGAAAAACAAGCAGAAAGAAATTCAAACTAAACGGGAAATAACGGCTAATATATCCTTTGCTACATTTTTTGTACATTTATGAAATTTGAGAAATACGTATTTTTTATTAATATTTTTCCGTAATCATTCAAAAAATGTGTTTTTCAAAAATGTTTTTGCAAAACAACTTTAAAAAGGGAAAGGTTCCTCCCTGACGAGATTTTTCTTAATAAATGTTCTACAACATCGATTTCTGAAATGATACAAAATATATTAAACAAAATACATCAATTTGAATAATTCAATGGAGAAAGATGGTATGGGTAGTAGTTTTGGTACTGTGTTCAAATTCATTGAAATTTCTTTTATAGCTTTATAAGATCACAAATTGTAAGGAGTTTCTTTATAAGAAGACCTTCAGCATTTTTTGAAACATGAAGAAGTTAGGGAAAAATTAGCACTTTATGCTTTAAGCCAAGAATTATTCTTTCTCCTAAGTTAAATATGTATATTATAGTTTTACCTAACTAGATAGTATTAGAATTATAATTTTGGAATTTTTTCACGCTTTTTCTTTCTATAGATCTGGTGCAAATAAATTTGTGAAGTAATCTCTTAGTGAGGGGTAAAAGGAGTAACATTTTTTATTTCGTAAATGCTATATTATATTATTTAAGTCAACGAAATTTTTATATTTCTGAATGTTGAAAAATTTCAGGAACTGATCTATGAATATAAAACAGATTTTTTAGTTTACTCTGACAGGAGAATACCATTTAAAAGCCCGGGCACCACCGGGTACAAAAATCTTGTAATTATATAATAATATGTGCATATTCTAAGAGCAGTCACTCACAGCGTTGTCAACTTTAAAAATTCAAAAAGCACCAAATTGCACTAAAAAGCACTAAAAATGTCATCCAATTAAAAAGAAATATATATATACTTAAAATTCTAATTTGTTCTAAATCTAGTAGATTTAAGGCGAAAAAAGTAGTAAAAAGGGAAATTAACATATCGAATATACAACAACGTTAAGGAAGAAAAAGTGTCAGCCATAAAAATAAGAAATATGTTTAAAAAATTTGGCGATATTTTCGTATAGGGATTAAAATCCGAAAAATCATTTATGAATGTATCAATTATCTTTTGTTTATATTTTAAATCGATAACGTTTTTTATACCCACCATCAAAAAAGATTGGCAGTATATTGATTTTGTCATTCCGTTTGTAACTCATCGAAATATTCGTTATAGACCCATAAAAGTTTATACATTCAGGGTCCTTATTACCCCTAATACCCCATTTACACATACACGAAATCTAGTAGATTTCATTTAAAATCTTTTTCCAAATCTAGTCCGTTTACACTTACTATTCTTAACATTTAAGAAGATTTCATTTTTTCTAATATTTCTTGAAAAAGTGTGTGATATGAAAAATAAGAAGGAAAAATGGGATATTTATCAAAATTCCATTTAAAATAAAAAAATAGATATTTAAATATAACATTACCTTTTATTTTAGATTAACTTTTCATTCATGTTTTCCAATTTATAAAAATTTTGTCGACATTTTAATTTTTTTGGTTTGTTTTGTTTTCCTCTTTTTTCTTGTGTAGTGTCGTATTTTTTAGTATTATTTAGGAAAAAACAGAGCTGCATCACTAAAAACTATTAGGTTTTGAGTAGATTTTAACGAAATCTAGTTACGAAGTAGATTTTGTTTTGTATGGGAAATCTAGTTAAAATCAAGTAGATTTGGCTCGAAATCTCATAAGTACTAGATTTCGTGTATGTGTAAATGGGGTATAAGACGATCTAGCCATGTTTGTCCGTCTGTCTGTTGAAAGCACGATAGAGTCCGAACGGAATAAGAGGATTGAATTTTTCCACAAATATTCTCTATATGTAAGGTTTGTTTGGTATTGAAAATGGGCAATATCGGTCCCCGTTTTCTGATAGCCATCATACAAGTGGACCCCCGAAAAATAGCTTTAACGGGCATATCTGTTTTAAAAGTACGAGTATAGCGATGAAATTCAACACAAATAAGTTTTATATGATCCTAAATCTCCCCACCAAATTTTATGAGGATCGGTCCATAATTCACCCTATACTACCCCCTCCCAATATAAGGTCCAGAAAATGACTTTAACGCTCATTATTGGCTTAAAATTCGAGTATAGTACCCTACCATACATATAAGGCAGACCTGGGATAAATGCATTTTAAATATGTTAATGCATTAACAATTTTTCCACCATTAAAAAAAATTGATGTTAATGCAAGTTTATTTATTGCATTAACATTAACATGGGTACATTTAATGTATTAAATTTGCATTAACATTAAATATTTTTGAATTTAATGCATTCATTTTGCATTAACATTAAATATTTTTGAAATTAATGCATTAATTTTACATTAACATTAAATATTTTTAAATTTAATGCATTAATTTTCCATTTACATTAAATAATAAGTAATAAAATTAATGCATTAATTTTCCATTAACATTAATGTATATAGGTAGGTAGGTCGATAGGAGGATGTATACTACATCAAATCCGAAGAAGTACACCATGGCCACTATCGGGCCTGTTGTGCGCTCCTTATCATGAAAAAAAAAACACTGAAAGAATTATTTTTCAGTGTTCAGAAACTCAGTTTCCTGAACGTAATTCCTAAGAAACTTCCAATCAGTGTTAGTCAGGAATGTTATTTCCGGAATAACATCACTTCCAAGATACTTGGATCTAACTTCGACGAATACCTGGCAGTGGCAAAGAAAGTGCTCCAGAGTTTCATTGTCCTCTCCACATGCTCTACATTCGTCTGAATCCGCACGTCCAATTTTGCATAGATGTGCTCGTAGTCCTGTTTGTCCACTCAGAATACGTACCATCATACTAACTTCAGACTTGCTCATTTTGAGGAGATTTTTCGTCTTGCTCTCATCAGGGTCACCCCATAGGATCTTCGTGGTTCTACCCACTGTTTCATTATTCCAAGAGGCCTTATGGGATTCTCTCACCCATATTTTTAATTCAGCTTTTGTTGCGTCGAATGGTTTTGCGTTTGTCAGGTTAACTGCCTCGAGCTACCTTCCCTTTAAAGCCATTACATTCGCCCTTTCGTTACCGACTACTCCCGAGTGGGCTGGTACCCATATGATATGAACCTTACCTCTGGGAGAGTATTCAGTTAAAGCTTTCTTACAATCCAATACTGTCTTAGATTTAGTTCTATCGCCTGATATCGCCCTAATTGCCTTCTGGCTGTCGGTAAATATATTAAGCGCTGTGGGCGCCATATTTATTGTAATCCAATTTACGCATTCCGTTTTGCTCGTACTTCTGCCTGGAAGCTTGTGTTATGATTTGGTAAACGGTGGTATATTTCTGTTTCTGGGTCTTCAATATAGAACCCCAGGCCCACTTTGTGCCCCAATTTAGAGCCATCCGTGTAACAACGGATGGCTTTAAACGAAGTTTAAAGCGGTTTGATAGCAAACTGTATACACTGGCGTCCAATCGTCCAAGGTTCCTGGATTAAAGCTATATGTATTTTACCTGTGTTAATTTTAGCCATCAGAGCGTTGGTAGCTTTCTCGCTCCGATGAAGGTTTATTTGGATAACCTCGATCATTGTCATCCATTTAAACTGTCTTCCAGCGAGCTAGTGATCATATCCCCGCTCGTTGGATTTGACTCCTCCGGGTAACCTGAAGTGGCTATTGATGCAGTGGGTACCATGGATGGCACTGCGGTGTCCTTATCAGGCATAGGAAGAGCAGTCTTTTTAATCAACACTTTCCCAATTTTGGACAGCACTGCTGTTCTGTCTTCTGGCGAGTGAGTGATTTCCTCCTCGCTTTTAGGATTTGACTCCTCAAAATTACCAGTGCTTGCTAATGATGATTTGGGTACCGTCTTAGGTGTTTTAATGTCCTTATCGGGCCGGTTTTGACATCCCTTTCAATCGGCACCTCCCTAATTTTGGAAAGGGCAGCTGCACCTTCTTTTGGCGAGTTAGTGGTATCTTCCTCGCTTTTAGGATTTGACTCCTTAACGTTATCAGTAGTTGCTACTGATGCTGTGGTCTTAGGTATTTTAGTGTCCTTTTCGAGGCTTGTTGTAACAGCCCTTCCAATCGGCACTTTCCCAATTTTGAATATGAAAGCTTTAGAGGCGAAGTAAGCCCTACCTTTATTCTTGACAAGACTAGCCATAGATTTCTGGTCGATACCTATTACAAATAAAGTTCCCTCAGGTTCTTCTTTCCTGTAAAAGACGTCCCATTTTTCCACGGCCAGCTCAGCATTTTGACCACCAAGAATTTCCAGTATACGTTCATTAGCCAGTTTACTGCCCCATCCTTTTATGTAGACAGTGGACTTTAAAAGCACAGGAAGCTCGCTCTTCTTTGCCAGTCCCAGCTTAGCGCCGTCCCGGGGAGGAGGGATACTTTCTACCAAGTTATTTAGGGTGCTCACACATTGGTGAGATGCCAACCTCATCAACATCACGCCCATTCTGAACTCGCAGCTCACGCTCTCTATTGGTTGTTGGCCCTTTGAAGCGATTGCGTGGTCCACTATCTTATTGTTCACCAGATCTTCTACCTTACTCTTTTGGTCTATTGGAATTTTGCCTGTCGGATTACCGGCATCGTAAACTGCATAACAGAGATCGTCCCGGTGTCTTCTTTTGGCAACTTTGGCGTAAGATGGCAGCTCTTTTCCTTTTCCACTGTCCTTGCTTTTCGGGGTTTCTTTTGAGATACCCGTACCTTCGAGGTTGATTTCTCCGACGTGGTCGTCTTCGGGATATCTATCTTGGCGTTGTCACCCTTACTCTCAGGATTCTGACTTGCGGTTCCTTTGAGTGAAGTATGGCTTGGCTTCGACTGTGTATTAGAAGACGGTGAGCTCTTTTTCTTCTTAGGTTTATTCTCAGTTGTCTACTCTTCGGGAGACCTGATCCTCTTTGCCTCAGATCTTGTGAGAGAGTCCGATTTTTCCTTTGGAGTGTCGTTGAATTGACTAACTATGATTTCCTGAAGCATCTTTTTCAGCTTCCTCCTCTGTGCTCCAGATAGTCTTTTCTTAGTAATAGGTAGTTTAGCTATGCTATCACTCACCTGTTTCACCATTTGCCCTGCTTCATCCTTTTTGGGATTTGCTATAATGGTGTTGTTATTATCTTCTGAGGATTCAGAGTCGGAACCCTCACCTATATTTAAAGGCTGAGGTAGCTTAGAGCTCTCTCCGAGTACAACCTTCTCTTTCACCCCTATGTTTTTGCTAATGGCATGCTGTACACTTGACGCATTGTCCGCCACGGAGGCCAAGGTACCCACTTCCGTAGTAGGATTTTGCTCACGATTGCGGGATGACTGGGTAATTTAGGCCCTGCACCGTAACTTTCATCTTTTTATTTTCCATGTTGGTTTTTTTTCCAGTTTTTGGTCCGCGGGGAATATTACCCAGGTGGTGGACAATCTGCCCTCCCTCAGCTTGATTCAAACTAAAACTGGGGGAGGACAGATGGTCCATCACCACCCCCTATCCGCCACCCGGGGACGCGCTCGGTAGGAAAAACGGGAAAACTCCCCCTAGAACATTAATGTATATAATAATTTATAAAAATACAGCGCCAAAGACCTCGATCTAACTAAATTCAAGTAAAATTCAATGTGTTTAAAGTCCTTTCTAATTAGTCCTATACTCGATATTACATATCAGAAGAATAGTATCACTTCCCACGTATTCTTTTTTTGTTTATTTTGTCACACTGTGAAATCTTACACAACCTTAAATGTAAATATGTATCATATTTAAAACTCACAAGTTTGAATGGAATATGGGAATTATTAGTAAGGACTTTAACCCCTTAAATTTTAATTGTATTTATTTAGATCGAGGTCTTTGACGCTGTATTTTTATTTATGTTTATCAATTTTTATATATATTAATGTTAATGGAAAATTATTGCATTAATTTTATTACATAATTAATGTTAATGTAAAATTAATGCATTAATTTCAAAAATATTTAATGTTAATGTAAAATTAATGCATTAAATTCAAAAAAATATTTAATGTTAATGCACATTTAATGCATTAAATTTTACAAATTTATGTTAATGCAATATTTTTTACATTAAATTAATATTTGTTTTAATTTAATGTTAATGCAAAATTAATGGAGATCGCCCAGGTCTGATATAAGGTCCCCTTCAAAAATGACTTTAATGATCATTACTGGCTTAAAATTACGAGTAAAGCGATGAAATTTGACCCAAGTAAGTTCCTTGCGAACCAAAATCACTTAACCAAATTTTATGTTTTATACGAGTTAAATTTTTTGAGGATCGGTCCATAAGAAAAAATTACTTTAACGATCATTGCTGACTTAAAAATACGAGAGCAATTATGAAATTTAATAGAAGAAAAATAGGAATGTAAATCTTCCTATCAAATTTCATGCAGAAAGTGTCAGAAAGTGATATTCGATGCAAAATTGTTTTATATGAACCAAAATCTGTTTAAAAAAAATTATGAACAATTTTATAAAAAACGATCATATAAATTACTCTTCAGTTAATTTGATGAGTAATATCACCCAGATGTTTATAGGGAAACACTTCTTTTATGGCATACGGTTTGATGGTGGGTATATGAGATTCGGCACAGCCGAATATATCACTCTCACTTGTTTTGAAGTATGTTTTCAAATAATAATTACTTAATTCAAGAAACCTGTACTGAGTTTGTGCTGATGTTTCTAAACTTTGTAATCAAACAAAAGGTCGTAATGTTCAAGATAATTTAATTAATCCTATTGAAAATGTTGGAAATCCGTAAATTTTTTTAACCTAGCCCCAATGCAATTGTTCCTTCTGTCCTTAATTCTCTAATTTTTATGTTAGTTATCAGTCTGTTAATTATAAGGATTTACTTAAGTGATAGAAATAGGTACAGAAAAACGTTTTCATCTAACATACATGGTACCGATAATTGCAAAATCATGGAATTCGCAATATTTTTAACTATTTATAGAAAATGTAAAGAAAAATGAATTAAAATTGCCTCGATACTAAATTTAGTGCCACCAAAGTTATTGAAAAAGCACTAAGAAAATCACTAGGCACTAACTCGAAATTTGTCCGCGTCTAAAATTTTTAAAAGCACTAAAAACAGTGCTAAAGGCACTAAGTTGACAACGCTGGTCACTCATCTTCAACCTTTCAATGAAGTCGGTCGCTTACGCAAGAACTTAAACTAGTAGTAGTTTATTATATTAAATTAACTTTGAATTTTACATTAAAATTAAACTTAAATCTTTGAATAAACAACTCTACAGTGAATTAATTAACTCTAAACTCTATTCTTTTGCGAAAACAACCAGGTCTGCCGATAATTTACTCAATTCAAAAATAATATAAATTCTTTACATTTATTGATTTTTTTTGCAATTGTAATAAATTTTTTATCGAAACTTAACTTTACAAAAGTAAAAATTACTGGAATGGAAACACAATTTATGTATGAAAATCCTTAATAGGTTTCCAAAAATCTACTCTAAGGACGCTAAAATTTTAAAATTTTTAAGATTTTTTAAGGTTCGAAAATAAATTTACACATTTTGTCGAAAAGCTAATTTTGAAAAAAAAAAATCTGGGCATAATTTCCCATTATTTAAATTTACCCAACATAATTTTTATTTACCCGGTTTTTGTCAACGAAAAAAATAAAATAATTGATTCTAAATATGCTTTCCCAACATTCCCGGATTTCGGTGTGTGTGTGTGTGTATAAAACAACGGTGGCCAGAAAGAGAGTGTTTAAAATGCATATGTGTAGTGTAAAATACAAAAGAGAACACAAATGAAAATATGTGTGATTTGCACTGAAAAAATTATATGTTTGTACTTATTTGTGTTCACTGTTGCCAGATTTGACGATTTATCGTCATTTTGACGATTTTAACTGTCAAAAATGGCCTGTTGACGATTTGACGATTTTTACTCTAAATTTGACGATTTTTTAAAATAGGATTTTTGTACTAATTTTAATACATTTTATCATTTTTCTAACTATAATTTTAAAGAAAATCGATGTATTTAGAATATCCAATGAAAATGTTAATAAAATCAAACATTATAATGTTTTAGAGTATGTCCATTGATCAAATGATTTACCTAATAACGAACTCAAATATTTTTGAGAATTACTCTTTTTTGGGCCAGCACTTAGGGGTTATTGGATCTACAATAATTGGTAGTGGGAAGAAGGGTAGAGGGAGTAGTGTTTTTGGACATTTGATTTAAAGGAGGAAATTTGTTTTGCATACGAATAATTGAAACAGTTAATATACATACATTTACTAGAGATCATATCAAGTTAGTTTGCAAGAACTCAATGTAAAGTATTTAAAATCATATTTTCCAAATTAAACATATAATAAACAAATGCATTCGTAATTCTGCTCTGGGTGGAGGAAGATCGTCGTGCGTAGTTGCCCTTATCGCTTAAGGGCAATCAGGCCGTCCTTTTTGCCCCGCCTTCGAGAGTTTTACGTTTCAAACCGCATTGGTCAAATGTGTGACGTCGAATAACTGTACCGAGTTACGGTTTTTTGAAGTACATGTTGACCATATGCATTCGTGTTAACTTAACCTAAGTTTCAATTTTGATTATGGTGGAGAACCAAAAAAAAAAACTCAATTTGATATTCTGTCCAGTCGTACTGGAATAATTGGTGTTGGCGTTATAATCTTTCGTTTCGGCCAAGAAGTCTTAGCTGCAGATGCATCTAAGCAAACTTGAAGTACAAACAAACAAAACTAAAATCTATCGAAATTGATAAAAATTTCTCGATAGCTAAAATAATTATTATAAAATCGTAAAAATGCCATCAAACATGTATATTATCTAAATGGAAAATAGCTTTGACGATTTAATAGTGATTTCGAAAAATCAGTTGACGATTTTGACGATTTTTTTCTCGAAATTTTACGATTTTACATCCCAATCATCTGGCAACTATGTTTGTGTTATTCATATCAATTGTATGACAAATGAATAATGCATTGAACACATTGAAGACAGCAGGCTACACGACTACACGAACACAAATGCTGCTGTGCTGCAGTTGTAGTCGTGTGGTAGCTACTGAATTATTTTAAAGACTACAGCTACAAGTAATATAAATAAACAGCTGTTTCTTGTTGATATGAATTTATAATTCAGTGGTGTCACTTTATCGTTTTTTGTTTTTACATTAATAAAAAATAAACGTATGACATTTCAAAGTAATTAAGATTTAAACTATTATTTTGAGTAAAAATACATATGTTGTAATAATTTACATACCTATTATTAATTAATTCCAATATGGTTATCAGAACTTCTCTCAATAAAGTAAAAAAATATATATTTTTTAAGCACTTCAATTTTTTATTATATTAGCAACACTGTTTCTGTTTTTGTGTTTGACAAAAATAGAAATTAGCTTATTTCGACTGCAGCGACAAAAGCAGTCGAGTGGTCGTGTAGCTGTGCTGTCGTCAAAAGAATCGTCTTCATATAAACGTGTGTATTTTATTTTTGACAGATTGCAGTTGGTAGTCTGCTGTCTTCAATGTGTTCAATGCATAATGGAAGGAATGAATGTGCCGATGTATGTATATGCTAATGAAAGTATGTATTGATGCATGTGTTGATGTATTTATGTACATACATATGTTTTAATGTATTGATTCATGGATTTATGCATTAATGTATGTACGTATTTTTGTATTTGTTGTTTTATATATTAATATATGTATTAATGCAGATGATGTTTTTTTGTGTATGAATTTTTACATGTGTCTATTAGGTATTCAAACGAAACAAAACAAAAGCAGTGAGAGTAAAATACTCACTAATACAGTGAAAGTAAACAGACCTTACGCCAGCGTTGCCAATTTAGCGCTTTTGGCGCTAGATTTAGCGCCTTTTAACAATCCAAAAGTCGCATTTTTTCCTCTTAGCGCTTTTTTGGAAAAAGGCGCTAAATTAGCGCTTTTTTCAAGAAATGAAAAATCTTTTTAATAACATAAAATTATTCTAGTTTAACAATAAAGATAAAACGGAATAATTTTAGACAGTACTCTGCCGTACAAATTTATTAAAGTTCCTTTTTCTAAACTTTCCATATTATGAGTAATTCAAAGATCTTTTAGTGTGATGAGTTATTTTAAAACTTTAAAACTAAAATAAAAAATATTCACCTGTTTCGCCAAAAGAATTGAAATGTGTTTCTTCTTAAATTTTCATTCCCTTCGAAGGGAAAATAGATTTCGTGAAATTCCACAACAGTTGATTTTGATCGTAACGCTTTTTATTGATCAGAAAATTCTATAAAAATTCACAACAAGGGAAGTTTTTCACGTCAAAAAAGGGAAAAGTTGTAAATTAACTTAATTTTAGTTAGGTTAACTTGAAATTAAAATTAAAATTGCATTTCGTGAAAACTATTGATATTTTAATGTGAATAATACAGAAATAATTTTCATCGCACAAAGTTTGATTCAAAAAAATTTAGCATTATTTTTTTATAACTTCACTGTGAAGGAAACAATTACTTGACGATTACTTCAGTTTTTTTCACAAAGTTTTGGCTCTTAGTATTTTTGGAAATGAAGAGTTTAATTAAAATTTATTATGGGGAATTTCAAAAAATCTCTTTGACTAGTTATTGAAATCTTGATCGATGATAGCAATTAGTCATTGAATAGGAACAACACTGCCTTACGCTGACTGCAGATAGTGTGTGAACGAAGAAACAAAAATTGTTTTTTATATGCGCAAGCAGCACAAGTGTTTTTTATATAAGAGCATAGGAAAAAACAAACAATCGCGTATATGAATGCTTTAGGAGACTTTATTAAGCGCATACGTTTGTTTATGGGCTTTTCGACGAAATCGATGATCTTTATGAAGCAAAGAAAAAAAAAAAAACGTTAAAGAGAACCTCAGTGACGCTTATTTGGTAGCTGTATGCAGTGTGTTGTTTAAGTTACACCAACAACGACCTTTTTATACACATATTTTCTAATATGAAGATGGGACAATTGATGTGTTGTCAAGAGAATAATGATGTTGAAAGTAACGACGGTTACGACGATGTAAAAAACGACGCAGATAACAACATATAAGACGATAATGATGATACAATTGTATACAACGACGAGAATAACAACAACAAAATAATAAACAAAAGACGAAATACACAAAACGGGAAACTGTTAGTGTCGAAAAAACAACTTGTTTGAACATGCAAACAAGTGAATTATCGTGACATTGAAGACTCTATTCCCTCGCTTGACGGTGATGGTAATATGCCAATAGAAGTATGGATCAATGAGTTTGAGAAAACATCTATTATGGGATTTGAGAATTTCCAGAAGTTTATTTTTGCTAAAAATCATGAAGTACTGAAATGTATTTGGTACAACGATTAACAGTGCAGAATTACATACATAGAATGATGATTGAACGCAAAATCAATAGAGACGAAACTGTTCATCAATACTTTTTTAGTATGAAGGAGTTGCCTTCTCGCCGAAATATTGATGACATCACTCTCATTAAATATGTAATCGATGGTATTAATGATTTGACGGTAAATAAGTCTAATTTGTATGGTGCAACGAATTTGAAAGATTTTAAATTGAAATTAAAATGTTATGAGACTTTGGTGGATAAAGCAGTAAAATCTAAAATTGAAAGACCAACAACAAGCAAAGCCAAGAACGACAGAAAGGAGAAAAATTGTTTTAATTGTGGTAGCAAAGGTCATGAATACAATACTGTAAGGACAAAGACAAAGGCGTTAAATGTTTTAGTTGTAACAAATTTGGTCATGTTTCTAAACAGTGTCCGACAAAACTAGAAAAGCCAAATGTAAGCCAGGCAAAAACCTTATTCGATACAGATAGTAAATTCAATGTGGTTACGAATAGTGTTTATGAAAGGCTGAATACACTTAAGCTCGTGAAATGATTATAATTTCAATTTTCTCGTGGTACCTACCAATTCTATTGATGTTGATGTAATATAGAGTAGTGAATTCTGTAATTTTTGTGAGGTTAACATTACATCAGATGGTTTGAGAATACGAAAGCTTAAAGGCGAGACGGCAGATGAAATCCACAAGATGATGATTATAAATGCATATGAAGAACCAGATAATGACGTAAGTACAAATTAGATTGACGATAGTGCAAGTGAAAACGCCAAGCTCGAGATAAAGAATTTTATAGAAAATTATAGACCAATGAAGACTAAGACGACAAATGTCGAAATGAAAATTATTGATAAGGACTCCCGGAGTTTTCCAGCGCCAGTGAGTGCAGTTTTCCGTGATTTGACTAGAAGACGTATATCCTTACCCTTTTACTGTTTTGAAACTTTGTGAGGAATATGGTTTGGAGATTAATCTGAGAAATGTAATTTTTTGAAGAGAAAGATTCAGTACCTTGGGTACGTAATCGAGAATAAAAGGATTTCGCCATCACCCGAGAAGATTGATGTGCCAATGAAGTTTCCTATCACTAAGAACTCGAAACAAATTGAAAGCTTCCTCGAATTAGTAAGTTATTTTTGTAAGTTTATTCCCAATTTTTCAATTATTGAAAAACCATTGACAGACGTGAAGAAGAAAGATCGAAAATTTGAGATGGGCGATGAGCATCTGTCTGCAGTCAACATACTGAAATCCATAATGAGAGAAAATCCTGTTCTACAGACCTATAATCAAAATTATGATACCAAAATCCATACTGATGCGTCTATGGAAGGATACGGAGCACTATTAATGCAGAAATCACCTGACGATAATCAACTTCACCCAGTTTATTATATGAGTTGAAAAACTACAGACCAGGAGATTCTAGCCGTGATCGAAACATTGAAAAAGCTCAAAGTATACTTGCTTGGAATTCCATTTGAATTAGTTACCGATTGCAATGCATTTACGAAGACCCTCGACAAGAAAGACTTATGCACTCGTGTAACATGTTGAATACTATTTCTACGTCGACGCTTTTTCTCGTCATCCAGTTATGATAATTTCCAGTGAGGACAGCATTATCGAAAAGATAAAACGTTCCCAAGTAACATTTTTTGTGTTGGTGTTTTCCAGTTATGTTACAAAATTTAGGGAGGAAGAAGACATTGTATGCAGCGCATACATATGTACATACATACATAGAATATGTAACATATTGTAACATAACTGGAAAACACCATATATATATATATATATATAATATATATAAGCTATATCTATATATATGTATAATATAGAATCTCTATATAATATATATATATATATATATATATATATATATATATATATATATATATATATATATGGTGTTTTCCAGTTATGTTACAATATGTTACATATTTCTATGTATGTATGTACATATGTATGCGCTTGCATACAATGTCTTCTTCCTCCCTAAATTTTGTAACATAACTGGAAAACACCAACACAAAAATGTTACTTGGGAACGTTTTATCTTTTCGATAATGCTGTCCTCACTGGAAATTATCATAACTGGATGACGAGAAAAAGCGTCGACGTAGAAATAGTATTCAACATGTTACACGAGTGCATAAGTCTTTCTTGTCGAGGGTCTTCGTAAATGCATTGCAATCGGTAACTAATTCAAATGGAATTCCAAGCAAGTATACTTTGAGCTTTTTCAATGTTTCGATCACGGCTAGAATCTCCTGGTCTGTAGTTTTTCAACTCATATAATAAACTGGGTGAAGTTGATTATCGTCAGGTGATTTCTGCATTAATAGTGCTCCGTATCCTTCCATAGACGCATCAGTATGGATTTTGGTATCATAATTTTGATTATAGGTCTGTAGAACAGGATTTTCTCTCATTATGGATTTCAGTATGTTGACTGCAGACAGATGCTCATCGCCCATCTCAAATTTTCGATCTTTCTTCTTCACGTCTGTCAATGGTTTTTCAATAATTGAAAAATTGGGAATAAACTTACAAAAATAACTTACTAATTCGAGGAAGCTTTCAATTTGTTTCGAGTTCTTAGTGATAGGAAACTTCATTGGCACATCAATCTTCTCGGGTGATGGCGAAATCCTTTTATTCTCGATTACGTACCCAAGGTACTGAATCTTTCTCTTCAAAAAATTACATTTCTCAGATTAATCTCCAAACCATATTCCTCACAAAGTTTCAAAACAGTAAAAGGGTAAGGATATACGTCTTCTAGTCAAATCACGGAAAACTGCACTCACTGGCGCTGGAAAACTCCGGGAGTCCTTATCAATAATTTTCATTTCGACATTTGTCGTCTTAGTCTTCATTGGTCTATAATTTTCTATAAAATTCTTTATCTCGAGCTTGGCGTTTTCACTTGCACTATCGTCAATCTAATTTGTACTTACGTCATTATCTGGTTCTTCATATGCATTTATAATCATCATCTTGTGGATTTCATCTGCCGTCTCGCCTTTAAGCTTTCGTATTCTCAAACCATCTGATGTAATGTTAACCTCACAAAAATTACAGAATTCACTACTCTATATTACATCAACATCAATAGAATTGGTAGGTACCACGAGAAAATTGAAATTATAATCATTTCACGAGCTTAAGTGTATTCAGCCTTTCATAAACACTATTCGTAACCACATTGAATTTACTATCTGTATCGAATAAGGTTTTTGCCTGGCTTACATTTGGCTTTTCTAGTTTTGTCGGACACTGTTTAGAAACATGACCAAATTTGTTACAACTAAAACATTTAACGCCTTTGTCTTTGTCCTTACAGTATTGTATTCATGACCTTTGCTACCACAATTAAAACAATTTTTCTCCTTTCTGTCGTTCTTGGCTTTGCTTGTTGTTGGTCTTTCAATTTTAGATTTTACTGCTTTATCCACCAAAGTCTCATAACATTTTAATTTCAATTTAAAATCTTTCAAATTCGTTGCACCATACAAATTAGACTTATTTACCGTCAAATCATTAATACCATCGATTACATATTTAATGAGAGTGATGTCATCAATATTTCGGCGAGAAGGCAACTCCTTCATACTAAAAAAGTATTGATGAACAGTTTCGTCTCTATTGATTTTGCGTTCAATCATCATTCTATGTATGTAATTCTGCACTGTTAATCGTTGTACCAAATACATTTCAGTACTTCATGATTTTTAGCAAAAATAAACTTCTGGAAATTCTCAAATCCCATAATAGATGTTTTCTCAAACTCATTGATCCATACTTCTATTGGCATATTACCATCACCGTCAAGCGAGGGAATAGAGTCTTCAATGTCACGATAATTCACTTGTTTGCATGTTCAAACAAGTTGTTTTTTCGACACTAACAGTTTCCCGTTTTGTGTATTTCGTCTTTTGTTTATTATTTTGTTGTTGTTATTCTCGTCGTTGTATACAATTGTATCATCATTATCGTCTTATATGTTGTTATCTGCGTCGTTTTTTACATCGTCGTAACCGTCGTTACTTTCAACATCATTATTCTCTTGACAACACATCAATTGTCCCATCTTCATATTAGAAAATATGTGTATAAAAAGGTCGTTGTTGGTGTAACTTAAACAACACACTGCATACAGCTACCAAATAAGCGTCACTGAGGTTCTCTTTAACGTTTTTTTTTTTTTCTTTGCTTCATAAAGATCATCGATTTCGTCGAAAAGCCCATAAACAAACGTATGCGCTTAATAAAGTCTCCTAAAGCATTCATATACGCGATTGTTTGTTTTTTCCTATGCTCTTATATAAAAAACACTTGTGCTGCTTGCGCATATAAAAAACAATTTTTGTTTCTTCGTTCACACACTATCTGCAGTCAGCGTAAGGCAGTGTTGTTCCTATTCAATGACTAATTGCTATCATCGATCAAGATTTCAATAACTAGTCAAAGAGATTTTTTGAAATTCCCCATAATAAATTTTAATTAAACTCTTCATTTCCAAAAATACTAAGAGCCAAAACTTTGTGAAAAAAACTGAAGTAATCGTCAAGTAATTGTTTCCTTCACAGTGAAGTTATAAAAAAATAATGCTAAATTTTTTTGAATCAAACTTTGTGCGATGAAAATTATTTCTGTATTATTCACATTAAAATATCAATAGTTTTCACGAAATGCAATTTTAATTTTAATTTCAAGTTAACCTAACTAAAATTAAGTTAATTTACAACTTTTCCCTTTTTTGACGTGAAAAACTTCCCTTGTTGTGAATTTTTATAGAATTTTCTGATCAATAAAAAGCGTTACGATCAAAATCAACTGTTGTGGAATTTCACGAAATCTATTTTCCCTTCGAAGGGAATGAAAATTTAAGAAGAAACACATTTCAATTCTTTTGGCGAAACAGGTGAATATTTTTTATTTTAGTTTTAAAGTTTTAAAATAACTCATCACACTAAAAGATCTTTGAATTACTCATAATATGGAAAGTTTAGAAAAAGGAACTTTAATAAATTTGTACGGCAGAGTACTGTCTAAAATTATTCCGTTTTATCTTTATTGTTAAACTAGAATAATTTTATGTTATTAAAAAGATTTTTCATTTCTTGAAAAAAGCGCTAATTTAGCGCCTTTTTCCAAAAAAGCGCTAAGAGGAAAAAATGCGACTTTTGGATTGTTAAAAGGCGCTAAATCTAGCGCCAAAAGCGCTAAATTGGCAACGCTGGCGTAAGGTCTGTTTACTTTCACTGTATTAGTGAGTATTTTACTCTCACTGCTTTTGTTTTGTTTCGTTTGAATACCTAATAGACACATGTAAAAATTCATACACAAAAAAACATCATCTGCATTAATACATATATTAATATATAAAACAACAAATACAAAAATACGTACATACATTAATGCATAAATCCATGAATCAATACATTAAAACATATGTATGTACATAAATACATCAACACATGCATCAATACATACTTTCATTAGCATATACATACATCGGCACATTCATTCCTTCCATTATGCATTGAACACATTGAAGACAGCAGACTACCAACTGCAATCTGTCAAAAATAAAATACACACGTTTATATGAAGACGATTCTTTTGACGACAGCACAGCTACACGACCACTCGACTGCTTTTGTCGCTGCAGTCGAAATAAGCTAATTTCTATTTTTGTCAAACACAAAAACAGAAACAGTGTTGCTAATATAATAAAAAATTGAAGTGCTTAAAAAATATATATTTTTTTACTTTATTGAGAGAAGTTCTGATAACCATATTGGAATTAATTAATAATAGGTATGTAAATTATTACAACATATGTATTTTTACTCAAAATAATAGTTTAAATCTTAATTACTTTGAAATGTCATACGTTTATTTTTTATTAATGTAAAAACAAAAAACGATAAAGTGACACCACTGAATTATAAATTCATATCAACAAGAAACAGCTGTTTATTTATATTACTTGTAGCTGTAGTCTTTAAAATAATTCAGTAGCTACCACACGAC